>NW_027143051.1:0-90142 GCF_026170545.1 Melanerpes formicivorus | reverse complement strand
ACAATGTTTTCATTAGTTTCGCTCACTCTCGAAATCAAGCATTTTACAGCAGGTTGGAGCAGCCTGTATCTCAGCACAGGAATAAGGTAGGGAAGAATTCTAAGGCTCATTTTGACTGCCTCCAGAAGTTAGATCAGATGGCAAATTGGATTTGGTGCTAGGTCTTTCCCTTTAGGTTTTACCCCAACAATGTTTTCATTAGTTTCGCTCACTCTCGAAATCAAGCATTTTACAGCAGGTTGGAGCAGCCTGTATCTCAGCATAGGAATAAGGTAGGGAAGAATTCTAAGGCTCATTTTGACTGCCTCCAGAAGTTAGATCAGATGGCAAATTGGATTTGGTGCTAGGGTCTTTCCCTTTAGGTTTTACCCCCAACAATGTTTTCATTAGTTTCGCTCACTCTCGAAATCAAGCATTTTACAGCAGGTTGGAGCAGCCTGTATCTCAGCACAGGAATAAGGTAGGGAAGAATTCTAAGGCTCATTTTGACTGCCTCCAGAAGTTAGATCAGATGGCAAATTGGATTTGGTGCTAGGTCTTTCCCTTTAGGTTTTACCCCAACAATGTTTTCATTAGTTTCGCTCACTCTCGAAATCAAGCATTTTACAGCAGGTTGGAGCAGCCTGTATCTCAGCAACAGGAATAAGGTAGGGAAGAATTCTAAGGCTCATTTTGACTGCCTCCAGAAGTTAGATCAGATGGCAAATTGGATTTGGTGCTAGGTCTTTCCCTTTAGGTTTTACCCCAACAATGTTTTCATTAGTTTCGCTCACTCTCGAAATCAAGCATTTTACAGCAGGTTGGAGCAGCCTGTATCTCAGCATAGGAATAAGGTAGGGAAGAATTCTAAGGATCATTTTGACTGCCTCCAGAAGTTAGATCAGATGGCAAATTGGATTTGGTGCTAGGTCTTTCCCTTTAGGTTTTACCCCAACAATGTTTTCATTAGTTTCGCTCACTCTCGAAATCAAGCATTTTACAGCAGGTTGGAGCAGCCTGTATCTCAGCACAGGAATAAGGTAGGGAAGAATTCTAAGGATCATTTTGACTGCCTCCAGAAGTTAGATCAGATGGCAAATTGGATTTGGTGCTAGGTCTTTCCCTTTAGGTTTTACCCCAACAATGTTTTCATTAGTTTCGCTCACTCTCGAAATCAAGCATTTTACAGCAGGTTGGAGCAGCCTGTATCTCAGCACAGGAATAAGGTAGGGAAGAATTCTAAGGCTCATTTTGACTGCCTCCAGAAGTTAGATCAGATGGCAAATTGGATTTGGTGCTAGGTCTTTCCCTTTAGGTTTTTACCCCAACAATGTTTTCATTAGTTTCGCTCACTCTCGAAATCAAGCATTTTACAGCAGGTTGGAGCAGCCTGTATCTCAGCACAGGAATAAGGTAGGGAAGAATTCTAAGGATCATTTTGACTGCCTCCAGAAGTTAGATCAGATGGCAAATTGGATTTGGTGCTAGGTCTTTCCCTTTAGGTTTTACCCCAACAATGTTTTCATTAGTTTCGCTCACTCTCGAAATCAAGCATTTTACAGCAGGTTGGAGCAGCCTGTATCTCAGCACAGGAATAAGGTAGGGAAGAATTCTAAGGATCATTTTGACTGCCTCCAGAAGTTAGATCAGATGGCAAATTGGATTTGGTGCTAGGTCTTTCCCTTTAGGTTTTACCCCAACAATGTTTTCATTAGTTTCGCTCACTCTCGAAATCAAGCATTTTACAGCAGGTTGGAGCAGCCTGTATCTCAGCACAGGAATAAGGTAGGGAAGAATTCTAAGGCTCATTTTGACTGCCTCCAGAAGTTAGATCAGATGGCAAATTGGATTTGGTGCTAGGTCTTTCCCTTTAGGTTTTACCCCAACAATGTTTTCATTAGTTTCGCTCACTCTCGAAATCAAGCATTTTACAGCAGGTTGGAGCAGCCTGTATCTCAGCACAGGAATAAGGTAGGGAAGAATTCTAAGGATCATTTTGACTGCCTCCAGAAGTTAGATCAGATGGCAAATTGGATTTGGTGCTAGGTCTTTCCCTTTAGGTTTTACCCCAACAATGTTTTCATTAGTTTCGCTCACTCTCGAAATCAAGCATTTTACAGCAGGTTGGAGCAGCCTGTATCTCAGCACAGGAATAAGGTAGGGAAGAATTCTAAGGATCATTTTGACTGCCTCCAGAAGTTAGATCAGATGGCAAATTGGATTTGGTGCTAGGTCTTTCCCTTTAGGTTTTACCCCAACAATGTTTTCATTAGTTTCGCTCACTCTCGAAATCAAGCATTTTACAGCAGGTTGGAGCAGCCTGTATCTCAGCACAGGAATAAGGTAGGGAAGAATTCTAAGGATCATTTTGACTGCCTCCAGAAGTTAGATCAGATGGCAAATTGGATTTGGTGCTAGGTCTTTCCCTTTAGGTTTTACCCCAACAATGTTTTTCATTAGTTTCGCTCACTCTCGAAATCAAGCATTTTACAGCAGGTTGGAGCAGCCTGTATCTCAGCACAGGAATAAGGTAGGGAAGAATTCTAAGGATCATTTTGACTGCCTCCAGAAGTTAGATCAGATGGCAAATTGGATTTGGTGCTAGGTCTTTCCCTTTAGGTTTTACCCCAACAATGTTTTCATTAGTTTCGCTCACTCTCGAAATCAAGCATTTTACAGCAGGTTGGAGCAGCCTGTATCTCAGCACAGGAATAAGGTAGGGAAGAATTCTAAGGATCATTTTGACTGCCTCCAGAAGTTAGATCAGATGGCAAATTGGATTTGGTGCTAGGTCTTTCCCTTTAGGTTTTACCCCAACAATGTTTTCATTAGTTTCGCTCACTCTCGAAATCAAGCATTTTACAGCAGGTTGGAGCAGCCTGTATCTCAGCACAGGAATAAGGTAGGGAAGAATTCTAAGGATCATTTTGACTGCCTCCAGAAGTTAGATCAGATGGCAAATTGGATTTGGTGCTAGGTCTTTCCCTTTAGGTTTTACCCCAACAATGTTTTCATTAGTTTCGCTCACTCTCGAAATCAAGCATTTTACAGCAGGTTGGAGCAGCCTGTATCTCAGCACAGGAATAAGGTAGGGAAGAATTCTAAGGCTCATTTTGACTGCCTCCAGAAGTTAGATCAGATGGCAAATTGGATTTGGTGCTAGGTCTTTCCCTTTAGGTTTTACCCCAACAATGTTTTCATTAGTTTCGCTCACTCTCGAAATCAAGCATTTTACAGCAGGTTGGAGCAGCCTGTATCTCAGCACAGGAATAAGGTAGGGGAAGAATTCTAAGGATCATTTTGACTGCCTCCAGAAGTTAGATCAGATGGCAAATTGGATTTGGTGCTAGGTCTTTCCCTTTAGGTTTTACCCCAACAATGTTTTCATTAGTTTCGCTCACTCTCGAAATCAAGCATTTTACAGCAGGTTGGAGCAGCCTGTATCTCAGCACAGGAATAAGGTAGGGAAGAATTCTAAGGATCATTTTGACTGCCTCCAGAAGTTAGATCAGATGGCAAATTGGATTTGGTGCTAGGTCTTTCCCTTTAGGTTTTACCCCAACAATGTTTTCATTAGTTTCGCTCACTCTCGAAATCAAGCATTTTACAGCAGGTTGGAGCAGCCTGTATCTCAGCACAGGAATAAGGTAGGGAAGAATTCTAAGGATCATTTTGACTGCCTCCAGAAGTTAGATCAGATGGCAAATTGGATTTGGTGCTAGGTCTTTCCCTTTAGGTTTTACCCCAACAATGTTTTCATTAGTTTCGCTCACTCTCGAAATCAAGCATTTTACAGCAGGTTGGAGCAGCCTGTATCTCAGCACAGGAATAAGGTAGGGAAGAATTCTAAGGCTCATTTTGACTGCCTCCAGAAGTTAGATCAGATGGCAAATTGGATTTGGTGCTAGGTCTTTCCCTTTAGGTTTTACCCCAACAATGTTTTCATTAGTTTCGCTCACTCTCGAAATCAAGCATTTTACAGCAGGTTGGAGCAGCCTGTATCTCAGCACAGGAATAAGGTAGGGAAGAATTCTAAGGCTCATTTTGACTGCCTCCAGAAGTTAGATCAGATGGCAAATTGGATTTGGTGCTAGGTCTTTCCCTTTAGGTTTTACCCCAACAATGTTTTCATTAGTTTCGCTCACTCTCGAAATCAAGCATTTTACAGCAGGTTGGAGCAGCCTGTATCTCAGCACAGGAATAAGGTAGGGAAGAATTCTAAGGCTCATTTTGACTGCCTCCAGAAGTTAGATCAGATGGCAAATTGGATTTGGTGCTAGGTCTTTCCCTTTAGGTTTTACCCCAACAATGTTTTCATTAGTTTCGCTCACTCTCGAAATCAAGCATTTTACAGCAGGTTGGAGCAGCCTGTATCTCAGCACAGGAATAAGGTAGGGAAGAATTCTAAGGCTCATTTTGACTGCCTCCAGAAGTTTAGATCAGATGGCAAATTGGATTTGGTGCTAGGTCTTTCCCTTTAGGTTTTACCCCAACAATGTTTTCATTAGTTTCGCTCACTCTCGAAATCAAGCATTTTACAGCAGGTTGGAGCAGCCTGTATCTCAGCACAGGAATAAGGTAGGGAAGAATTCTAAGGCTCATTTTGACTGCCTCCAGAAGTTAGATCAGATGGCAAATTGGATTTGGTGCTAGGTCTTTCCCTTTAGGTTTTACCCCAACAATGTTTTCATTAGTTTCGCTCACTCTCGAAATCAAGCATTTTACAGCAGGTTGGAGCAGCCTGTATCTCAGCACAGGAATAAGGTAGGGAAGAATTCTAAGGATCATTTTGACTGCCTCCAGAAGTTAGATCAGATGGCAAATTGGATTTGGTGCTAGGTCTTTCCCTTTAGGTTTTACCCCAACAATGTTTTCATTAGTTTCGCTCACTCTCGAAATCAAGCATTTTACAGCAGGTTGGAGCAGCCTGTATCTCAGCACAGGAATAAGGTAGGGAAGAATTCTAAGGATCATTTTGACTGCCTCCAGAAGTTAGATCAGATGGCAAATTGGATTTGGTGCTAGGTCTTTCCCTTTAGGTTTTACCCCAACAATGTTTTCATTAGTTTCGCTCACTCTCGAAATCAAGCATTTTACAGCAGGTTGGAGCAGCCTGTATCTCAGCACAGGAATAAGGTAGGGAAGAATTCTAAGGATCATTTTGACTGCCTCCAGAAGTTAGATCAGATGGCAAATTGGATTTGGTGCTAGGTCTTTCCCTTTAGGTTTTACCCCAACAATGTTTTCATTAGTTTCGCTCACTCTCGAAATCAAGCATTTTACAGCAGGTTGGAGCAGCCTGTATCTCAGCACAGGAATAAGGTAGGGAAGAATTCTAAGGATCATTTTGACTGCCTCCAGAAGTTAGATCAGATGGCAAATTGGATTTGGTGCTAGGTCTTTCCCTTTAGGTTTTACCCCCAACAATGTTTTCATTAGTTTCGCTCACTCTCGAAATCAAGCATTTTACAGCAGGTTGGAGCAGCCTGTATCTCAGCACAGGAATAAGGTAGGGAAGAATTCTAAGGATCATTTTGACTGCCTCCAGAAGTTAGATCAGATGGCAAATTGGATTTGGTGCTAGGTCTTTCCCTTTAGGTTTTACCCCAACAATGTTTTCATTAGTTTCGCTCACTCTCGAAATCAAGCATTTTACAGCAGGTTGGAGCAGCCTGTATCGCAGCACAGGAATAAGGTAGGGAAGAATTCTAAGGCTCATTTTGACTGCCTCCAGAAGTTAGATCAGATGGCAAATTGGATTTGGTGCTAGGTCTTTCCCTTTAGGTTTTACCCCAACAATGTTTTCATTAGTTTCGCTCACTCTCGAAATCAAGCATTTTACAGCAGGTTGGAGCAGCCTGTATCTCAGCACAGGAATAAGGTAGGGAAGAATTCTAAGGATCATTTTGACTGCCTCCAGAAGTTAGATCAGATGGCAAATTGGATTTGGTGCTAGGTCTTTCCCTTTAGGTTTTACCCCAACAATGTTTTCATTAGTTTCGCTCACTCTCGAAATCAAGCATTTTACAGCAGGTTGGAGCAGCCTGTATCTCAGCACAGGAATAAGGTAGGGAAGAATTCTAAGGATCATTTTGACTGCCTCCAGAAGTTAGATCAGATGGCAAATTGGATTTGGTGCTAGGTCTTTCCCTTTAGGTTTTACCCCAACAATGTTTTCATTAGTTTCGCTCACTCTCGAAATCAAGCATTTTACAGCAGGTTGGAGCAGCCTGTATCTCAGCACAGGAATAAGGTAGGGAAGAATTCTAAGGATCATTTTGACTGCCTCCAGAAGTTAGATCAGATGGCAAATTGGATTTGGTGCTAGGTCTTTCCCTTTAGGTTTTACCCCAACAATGTTTTCATTAGTTTCGCTCACTCTCGAAATCAAGCATTTTACAGCAGGTTGGAGCAGCCTGTATCTCAGCACAGGAATAAGGTAGGGAAGAATTCTAAGGATCATTTTGACTGCCTCCCAGAAGTTAGATCAGATGGCAAATTGGATTTGGTGCTAGGTCTTTCCCTTTAGGTTTTACCCCAACAATGTTTTCATTAGTTTCGCTCACTCTCGAAATCAAGCATTTTACAGCAGGTTGGAGCAGCCTGTATCTCAGCACAGGAATAAGGTAGGGAAGAATTCTAAGGATCATTTTGACTGCCTCCAGAAGTTAGATCAGATGGCAAATTGGATTTGGTGCTAGGTCTTTCCCTTTAGGTTTTACCCCAACAATGTTTTCATTAGTTTCGCTCACTCTGGAAATCAAGCATTTTACAGCAGGTTGGAGCAGCCTGTATCTCAGCACAGGAATAAGGTAGGGAAGAATTCTAAGGCTCATTTTGACTGCCTCCAGAAGTTAGATCAGATGGCAAATTGGATTTGGTGCTAGGTCTTTCCCTTTAGGTTTTACCCCAACAATGTTTTCATTAGTTTCGCTCACTCTCGAAATCAAGCATTTTACAGCAGGTTGGAGCAGCCTGTATCTCAGCACAGGAATAAGGTAGGGAAGAATTCTAAGGATCATTTTGACTGCCTCCAGAAGTTAGATCAGATGGCAAATTGGATTTGGTGCTAGGTCTTTCCCTTTAGGTTTTACCCCAACAATGTTTTCATTAGTTTCGCTCACTCTCGAAATCAAGCATTTTACAGCAGGTTGGAGCAGCCTGTATCTCAGCACAGGAATAAGGTAGGGAAGAATTCTAAGGCTCATTTTGACTGCCTCCAGAAGTTAGATCAGATGGCAAATTGGATTTGGTGCTAGGTCTTTCCCTTTAGGTTTTACCCCAACAATGTTTTCATTAGTTTCGCTCACTCTCGAAATCAAGCATTTTACAGCAGGTTGGAGCAGCCTGTATCTCAGCACAGGAATAAGGTAGGGAAGAATTCTAAGGATCATTTTGACTGCCTCCAGAAGTTAGATCAGATGGCAAATTGGATTTGGTGCTAGGTCTTTCCCTTTAGGTTTTACCCCAACAATGTTTTCATTAGTTTCGCTCACTCTCGAAATCAAGCATTTTACAGCAGGTTGGAGCAGCCTGTATCTCAGCACAGGAATAAGGTAGGGAAGAATTCTAAGGCTCATTTTGACTGCCTCCAGAAGTTAGATCAGATGGCAAATTGGATTTGGTGCTAGGTCTTTCCCTTTAGGTTTTACCCCAACAATGTTTTCATTAGTTTCGCTCACTCTCGAAATCAAGCATTTTACAGCAGGTTGGAGCAGCCTGTATCTCAGCACAGGAATAAGGTAGGGAAGAATTCTAAGGCTCATTTTGACTGCCTCCAGAAGTTAGATCAGATGGCAAATTGGATTTGGTGCTAGGTCTTTCCCTTTAGGTTTTACCCCAACAATGTTTTCATTAGTTTCGCTCACTCTCGAAATCAAGCATTTTACAGCAGGTTGGAGCAGCCTGTATCTCAGCACAGGAATAAGGTAGGGAAGAATTCTAAGGCTCATTTTGACTGCCTCCAGAAGTTAGATCAGATGGCAAATTGGATTTGGTGCTAGGTCTTTCCCTTTAGGTTTTACCCCAACAATGTTTTCATTAGTTTCGCTCACTCTCGAAATCAAGCATTTTACAGCAGGTTGGAGCAGCCTGTATCTCAGCACAGGAATAAGGTAGGGAAGAATTCTAAGGCTCATTTTGACTGCCTCCAGAAGTTAGATCAGATGGCAAATTGGATTTGGTGCTAGGTCTTTCCCTTTAGGTTTTACCCCAACAATGTTTTCATTAGTTTCGCTCACTCTCGAAATCAAGCATTTTACAGCAGGTTGGAGCAGCCTGTATCTCAGCACAGGAATAAGGTAGGGAAGAATTCTAAGGCTCATTTTGACTGCCTCCAGAAGTTAGATCAGATGGCAAATTGGATTTGGTGCTAGGTCTTTCCCTTTAGGTTTTACCCCAACAATGTTTTCATTAGTTTCGCTCACTCTCGAAATCAAGCATTTTACAGCAGGTTGGAGCAGCCTGTATCTCAGCACAGGAATAAGGTAGGGAAGAATTCTAAGGCTCATTTTGACTGCCTCCAGAAGTTAGATCAGATGGCAAATTGGATTTGGTGCTAGGTCTTTCCCTTTAGGTTTTACCCCAACAATGTTTTCATTAGTTTCGCTCACTCTCGAAATCAAGCATTTTACAGCAGGTTGGAGCAGCCTGTATCTCAGCACAGGAATAAGGTAGGGAAGAATTCTAAGGCTCATTTTGACTGCCTCCAGAAGTTAGATCAGATGGCAAATTGGATTTGGTGCTAGGTCTTTCCCTTTAGGTTTTACCCCAACAATGTTTTCATTAGTTTCGCTCACTCTCGAAATCAAGCATTTTACAGCAGGTTGGAGCAGCCTGTATCTCAGCACAGGAATAAGGTAGGGAAGAATTCTAAGGCTCATTTTGACTGCCTCCAGAAGTTAGATCAGATGGCAAATTGGATTTGGTGCTAGGTCTTTCCCTTTAGGTTTTACCCCAACAATGTTTTCATTAGTTTCGCTCACTCTCGAAATCAAGCATTTTACAGCAGGTTGGAGCAGCCTGTATCTCAGCACAGGAATAAGGTAGGGAAGAATTCTAAGGCTCATTTTGACTGCCTCCAGAAGTTAGATCAGATGGCAAATTGGATTTGGTGCTAGGTCTTTCCCTTTAGGTTTTACCCCAACAATGTTTTCATTAGTTTCGCTCACTCTCGAAATCAAGCATTTTACAGCAGGTTGGAGCAGCCTGTATCTCAGCACAGGAATAAGGTAGGGAAGAATTCTAAGGATCATTTTGACTGCCTCCAGAAGTTAGATCAGATGGCAAATTGGATTTGGTGCTAGGTCTTTCCCTTTAGGTTTTACCCCAACAATGTTTTCATTAGTTTCGCTCACTCTCGAAATCAAGCATTTTACAGCAGGTTGGAGCAGCCTGTATCTCAGCACAGGAATAAGGTAGGGAAGAATTCTAAGGCTCATTTTGACTGCCTCCAGAAGTTAGATCAGATGGCAAATTGGATTTGGTGCTAGGTCTTTCCCTTTAGGTTTTACCCCAACAATGTTTTCATTAGTTTCGCTCACTCTCGAAATCAAGCATTTTACAGCAGGTTGGAGCAGCCTGTATCTCAGCACAGGAATAAGGTAGGGAAGAATTCTAAGGATCATTTTGACTGCCTCCAGAAGTTAGATCAGATGGCAAATTGGAGTTGGTGCTAGGTCTTTCCCTTTAGGTTTTACCCCAACAATGTTTTCATTAGTTTCGCTCACTCTCGAAATCAAGCATTTTACAGCAGGTTGGAGCAGCCTGTATCTCAGCACAGGAATAAGGTAGGGAAGAATTCTAAGGATCATTTTGACTGCCTCCAGAAGTTAGATCAGATGGCAAATTGGATTTGGTGCTAGGTCTTTCCCTTTAGGTTTTACCCCAACAATGTTTTCATTAGTTTCGCTCACTCTCGAAATCAAGCATTTTACAGCAGGTTGGAGCAGCCTGTATCTCAGCACAGGAATAAGGTAGGGAAGAATTCTAAGGCTCATTTTGACTGCCTCCAGAAGTTAGATCAGATGGCAAATTGGATTTGGTGCTAGGTCTTTCCCTTTAGGTTTTACCCCAACAATGTTTTCATTAGTTTCGCTCACTCTCGAAATCAAGCATTTTACAGCAGGTTGGAGCAGCCTGTATCTCAGCACAGGAATAAGGTAGGGAAGAATTCTAAGGCTCATTTTGACTGCCTCCAGAAGTTAGATCAGATGGCAAATTGGATTTGGTGCTAGGTCTTTCCCTTTAGGTTTTACCCCAACAATGTTTTCATTAGTTTCGCTCACTCTCGAAATCAAGCATTTTACAGCAGGTTGGAGCAGCCTGTATCTCAGCACAGGAATAAGGTAGGGAAGAATTCTAAGGCTCATTTTGACTGCCTCCAGAAGTTAGATCAGATGGCAAATTGGATTTGGTGCTAGGTCTTTCCCTTTAGGTTTTACCCCAACAATGTTTTCATTAGTTTCGCTCACTCTCGAAATCAAGCATTTTACAGCAGGTTGGAGCAGCCTGTATCTCAGCACAGGAATAAGGTAGGGAAGAATTCTAAGGCTCATTTTGACTGCCTCCAGAAGTTAGATCAGATGGCAAATTGGATTTGGTGCTAGGTCTTTCCCTTTAGGTTTTACCCCAACAATGTTTTCATTAGTTTCGCTCACTCTCGAAATCAAGCATTTTACAGCAGGTTGGAGCAGCCTGTATCTCAGCACAGGAATAAGGTAGGGAAGAATTCTAAGGCTCATTTTGACTGCCTCCAGAAGTTAGATCAGATGGCAAATTGGATTTGGTGCTAGGTCTTTCCCTTTAGGTTTTACCCCAACAATGTTTTCATTAGTTTCGCTCACTCTCGAAATCAAGCATTTTACAGCAGGTTGGAGCAGCCTGTATCTCAGCACAGGAATAAGGTAGGGAAGAATTCTAAGGCTCATTTTGACTGCCTCCAGAAGTTAGATCAGATGGCAAATTGGATTTGGTGCTAGGTCTTTCCCTTTAGGTTTTACCCCAACAATGTTTTCATTAGTTTCGCTCACTCTCGAAATCAAGCATTTTACAGCAGGTTGGAGCAGCCTGTATCTCAGCACAGGAATAAGGTAGGGAAGAATTCTAAGGCTCATTTTGACTGCCTCCAGAAGTTAGATCAGATGGCAAATTGGATTTGGTGCTAGGTCTTTCCCTTTAGGTTTTACCCCAACAATGTTTTCATTAGTTTCGCTCACTCTCGAAATCAAGCATTTTACAGCAGGTTGGAGCAGCCTGTATCTCAGCACAGGAATAAGGTAGGGAAGAATTCTAAGGCTCATTTTGACTGCCTCCAGAAGTTAGATCAGATGGCAAATTGGATTTGGTGCTAGGTCTTTCCCTTTAGGTTTTACCCCAACAATGTTTTCATTAGTTTCGCTCACTCTCGAAATCAAGCATTTTACAGCAGGTTGGAGCAGCCTGTATCTCAGCACAGGAATAAGGTAGGGAAGAATTCTAAGGCTCATTTTGACTGCCTCCAGAAGTTAGATCAGATGGCAAATTGGATTTGGTGCTAGGTCTTTCCCTTTAGGTTTTACCCCAACAATGTTTTCATTAGTTTCGCTCACTCTCGAAATCAAGCATTTTACAGCAGGTTGGAGCAGCCTGTATCTCAGCACAGGAATAAGGTAGGGAAGAATTCTAAGGCTCATTTTGACTGCCTCCAGAAGTTAGATCAGATGGCAAATTGGATTTGGTGCTAGGTCTTTCCCTTTAGGTTTTACCCCAACAATGTTTTCATTAGTTTCGCTCACTCTCGAAATCAAGCATTTTACAGCAGGTTGGAGCAGCCTGTATCTCAGCACAGGAATAAGGTAGGGAAGAATTCTAAGGCTCATTTTGACTGCCTCCAGAAGTTAGATCAGATGGCAAATTGGATTTGGTGCTAGGTCTTTCCCTTTAGGTTTTACCCCAACAATGTTTTCATTAGTTTCGCTCACTCTCGAAATCAAGCATTTTACAGCAGGTTGGAGCAGCCTGTATCTCAGCACAGGAATAAGGTAGGGAAGAATTCTAAGGCTCATTTTGACTGCCTCCAGAAGTTAGATCAGATGGCAAATTGGATTTGGTGCTAGGTCTTTCCCTTTAGGTTTTACCCCAACAATGTTTTCATTAGTTTCGCTCACTCTCGAAATCAAGCATTTTACAGCAGGTTGGAGCAGCCTGTATCTCAGCACAGGAATAAGGTAGGGAAGAATTCTAAGGCTCATTTTGACTGCCTCCAGAAGTTAGATCAGATGGCAAATTGGATTTGGTGCTAGGTCTTTCCCTTTAGGTTTTACCCCAACAATGTTTTCATTAGTTTCGCTCACTCTCGAAATCAAGCATTTTACAGCAGGTTGGAGCAGCCTGTATCTCAGCACAGGAATAAGGTAGGGAAGAATTCTAAGGCTCATTTTGACTGCCTCCAGAAGTTAGATCAGATGGCAAATTGGATTTGGTGCTAGGTCTTTCCCTTTAGGTTTTACCCCAACAATGTTTTCATTAGTTTCGCTCACTCTCGAAATCAAGCATTTTACAGCAGGTTGGAGCAGCCTGTATCTCAGCACAGGAATAAGGTAGGGAAGAATTCTAAGGCTCATTTTGACTGCCTCCAGAAGTTAGATCAGATGGCAAATTGGATTTGGTGCTAGGTCTTTCCCTTTAGGTTTTACCCCAACAATGTTTTCATTAGTTTCGCTCACTCTCGAAATCAAGCATTTTACAGCAGGTTGGAGCAGCCTGTATCTCAGCACAGGAATAAGGTAGGGAAGAATTCTAAGGCTCATTTTGACTGCCTCCAGAAGTTAGATCAGATGGCAAATTGGATTTGGTGCTAGGTCTTTCCCTTTAGGTTTTACCCCAACAATGTTTTCATTAGTTTCGCTCACTCTCGAAATCAAGCATTTTACAGCAGGTTGGAGCAGCCTGTATCTCAGCACAGGAATAAGGTAGGGAAGAATTCTAAGGCTCATTTTGACTGCCTCCAGAAGTTAGATCAGATGGCAAATTGGATTTGGTGCTAGGTCTTTCCCTTTAGGTTTTACCCCAACAATGTTTTCATTAGTTTCGCTCACTCTCGAAATCAAGCATTTTACAGCAGGTTGGAGCAGCCTGTATCTCAGCACAGGAATAAGGTAGGGAAGAATTCTAAGGCTCATTTTGACTGCCTCCAGAAGTTAGATCAGATGGCAAATTGGATTTGGTGCTAGGTCTTTCCCTTTAGGTTTTACCCCAACAATGTTTTCATTAGTTTCGCTCACTCTCGAAATCAAGCATTTTACAGCAGGTTGGAGCAGCCTGTATCTCAGCACAGGAATAAGGTAGGGAAGAATTCTAAGGCTCATTTTGACTGCCTCCAGAAGTTAGATCAGATGGCAAATTGGATTTGGTGCTAGGTCTTTCCCTTTAGGTTTTACCCCAACAATGTTTTCATTAGTTTCGCTCACTCTCGAAATCAAGCATTTTACAGCAGGTTGGAGCAGCCTGTATCTCAGCACAGGAATAAGGTAGGGAAGAATTCTAAGGCTCATTTTGACTGCCTCCAGAAGTTAGATCAGATGGCAAATTGGATTTGGTGCTAGGTCTTTCCCTTTAGGTTTTACCCCAACAATGTTTTCATTAGTTTCGCTCACTCTCGAAATCAAGCATTTTACAGCAGGTTGGAGCAGCCTGTATCTCAGCACAGGAATAAGGTAGGGAAGAATTCTAAGGATCATTTTGACTGCCTCCAGAAGTTAGATCAGATGGCAAATTGGATTTGGTGCTAGGTCTTTCCCTTTAGGTTTTACCCCAACAATGTTTTCATTAGTTTCGCTCACTCTCGAAATCAAGCATTTTACAGCAGGTTGGAGCAGCCTGTATCTCAGCACAGGAATAAGGTAGGGAAGAATTCTAAGGCTCATTTTGACTGCCTCCAGAAGTTAGATCAGATGGCAAATTGGATTTGGTGCTAGGTCTTTCCCTTTAGGTTTTACCCCAACAATGTTTTCATTAGTTTCGCTCACTCTCGAAATCAAGCATTTTACAGCAGGTTGGAGCAGCCTGTATCTCAGCACAGGAATAAGGTAGGGAAGAATTCTAAGGCTCATTTTGACTGCCTCCAGAAGTTAGATCAGATGGCAAATTGGATTTGGTGCTAGGTCTTTCCCTTTAGGTTTTACCCCAACAATGTTTTCATTAGTTTCGCTCACTCTCGAAATCAAGCATTTTACAGCAGGTTGGAGCAGCCTGTATCTCAGCACAGGAATAAGGTAGGGAAGAATTCTAAGGCTCATTTTGACTGCCTCCAGAAGTTAGATCAGATGGCAAATTGGATTTGGTGCTAGGTCTTTCCCTTTAGGTTTTACCCCAACAATGTTTTCATTAGTTTCGCTCACTCTCGAAATCAAGCATTTTACAGCAGGTTGGAGCAGCCTGTATCTCAGCACAGGAATAAGGTAGGGAAGAATTCTAAGGCTCATTTTGACTGCCTCCAGAAGTTAGATCAGATGGCAAATTGGATTTGGTGCTAGGTCTTTCCCTTTAGGTTTTACCCCAACAATGTTTTCATTAGTTTCGCTCACTCTCGAAATCAAGCATTTTACAGCAGGTTGGAGCAGCCTGTATCTCAGCACAGGAATAAGGTAGGGAAGAATTCTAAGGCTCATTTTGACTGCCTCCAGAAGTTAGATCAGATGGCAAATTGGATTTGGTGCTAGGTCTTTCCCTTTAGGTTTTACCCCAACAATGTTTTCATTAGTTTCGCTCACTCTCGAAATCAAGCATTTTACAGCAGGTTGGAGCAGCCTGTATCTCAGCACAGGAATAAGGTAGGGAAGAATTCTAAGGCTCATTTTGACTGCCTCCAGAAGTTAGATCAGATGGCAAATTGGATTTGGTGCTAGGTCTTTCCCTTTAGGTTTTACCCCAACAATGTTTTCATTAGTTTCGCTCACTCTCGAAATCAAGCATTTTACAGCAGGTTGGAGCAGCCTGTATCTCAGCACAGGAATAAGGTAGGGAAGAATTCTAAGGCTCATTTTGACTGCCTCCAGAAGTTAGATCAGATGGCAAATTGGATTTGGTGCTAGGTCTTTCCCTTTAGGTTTTACCCCAACAATGTTTTCATTAGTTTCGCTCACTCTCGAAATCAAGCATTTTACAGCAGGTTGGAGCAGCCTGTATCTCAGCACAGGAATAAGGTAGGGAAGAATTCTAAGGCTCATTTTGACTGCCTCCAGAAGTTAGATCAGATGGCAAATTGGATTTGGTGCTAGGTCTTTCCCTTTAGGTTTTACCCCAACAATGTTTTCATTAGTTTCGCTCACTCTCGAAATCAAGCATTTTACAGCAGGTTGGAGCAGCCTGTATCTCAGCACAGGAATAAGGTAGGGAAGAATTCTAAGGCTCATTTTGACTGCCTCCAGAAGTTAGATCAGATGGCAAATTGGATTTGGTGCTAGGTCTTTCCCTTTAGGTTTTACCCCAACAATGTTTTCATTAGTTTCGCTCACTCTCGAAATCAAGCATTTTACAGCAGGTTGGAGCAGCCTGTATCTCAGCACAGGAATAAGGTAGGGAAGAATTCTAAGGCTCATTTTGACTGCCTCCAGAAGTTAGATCAGATGGCAAATTGGATTTGGTGCTAGGTCTTTCCCTTTAGGTTTTACCCCAACAATGTTTTCATTAGTTTCGCTCACTCTCGAAATCAAGCATTTTACAGCAGGTTGGAGCAGCCTGTATCTCAGCACAGGAATAAGGTAGGGAAGAATTCTAAGGCTCATTTTGACTGCCTCCAGAAGTTAGATCAGATGGCAAATTGGATTTGGTGCTAGGTCTTTCCCTTTAGGTTTTACCCCAACAATGTTTTCATTAGTTTCGCTCACTCTCGAAATCAAGCATTTTACAGCAGGTTGGAGCAGCCTGTATCTCAGCACAGGAATAAGGTAGGGAAGAATTCTAAGGCTCATTTTGACTGCCTCCAGAAGTTAGATCAGATGGCAAATTGGATTTGGTGCTAGGTCTTTCCCTTTAGGTTTTACCCCAACAATGTTTTCATTAGTTTCGCTCACTCTCGAAATCAAGCATTTTACAGCAGGTTGGAGCAGCCTGTATCTCAGCACAGGAATAAGGTAGGGAAGAATTCTAAGGCTCATTTTGACTGCCTCCAGAAGTTAGATCAGATGGCAAATTGGATTTGGTGCTAGGTCTTTCCCTTTAGGTTTTACCCCAACAATGTTTTCATTAGTTTCGCTCACTCTCGAAATCAAGCATTTTACAGCAGGTTGGAGCAGCCTGTATCTCAGCACAGGAATAAGGTAGGGAAGAATTCTAAGGCTCATTTTGACTGCCTCCAGAAGTTAGATCAGATGGCAAATTGGATTTGGTGCTAGGTCTTTCCCTTTAGGTTTTACCCCAACAATGTTTTCATTAGTTTCGCTCACTCTCGAAATCAAGCATTTTACAGCAGGTTGGAGCAGCCTGTATCTCAGCACAGGAATAAGGTAGGGAAGAATTCTAAGGCTCATTTTGACTGCCTCCAGAAGTTAGATCAGATGGCAAATTGGATTTGGTGCTAGGTCTTTCCCTTTAGGTTTTACCCCAACAATGTTTTCATTAGTTTCGCTCACTCTCGAAATCAAGCATTTTACAGCAGGTTGGAGCAGCCTGTATCTCAGCACAGGAATAAGGTAGGGAAGAATTCTAAGGCTCATTTTGACTGCCTCCAGAAGTTAGATCAGATGGCAAATTGGATTTGGTGCTAGGTCTTTCCCTTTAGGTTTTACCCCAACAATGTTTTCATTAGTTTCGCTCACTCTCGAAATCAAGCATTTTACAGCAGGTTGGAGCAGCCTGTATCTCAGCACAGGAATAAGGTAGGGAAGAATTCTAAGGCTCATTTTGACTGCCTCCAGAAGTTAGATCAGATGGCAAATTGGATTTGGTGCTAGGTCTTTCCCTTTAGGTTTTACCCCAACAATGTTTTCATTAGTTTCGCTCACTCTCGAAATCAAGCATTTTACAGCAGGTTGGAGCAGCCTGTATCTCAGCACAGGAATAAGGTAGGGAAGAATTCTAAGGCTCATTTTGACTGCCTCCAGAAGTTAGATCAGATGGCAAATTGGATTTGGTGCTAGGTCTTTCCCTTTAGGTTTTACCCCAACAATGTTTTCATTAGTTTCGCTCACTCTCGAAATCAAGCATTTTACAGCAGGTTGGAGCAGCCTGTATCTCAGCACAGGAATAAGGTAGGGAAGAATTCTAAGGCTCATTTTGACTGCCTCCAGAAGTTAGATCAGATGGCAAATTGGATTTGGTGCTAGGTCTTTCCCTTTAGGTTTTACCCCAACAATGTTTTCATTAGTTTCGCTCACTCTCGAAATCAAGCATTTTACAGCAGGTTGGAGCAGCCTGTATCTCAGCACAGGAATAAGGTAGGGAAGAATTCTAAGGCTCATTTTGACTGCCTCCAGAAGTTAGATCAGATGGCAAATTGGATTTGGTGCTAGGTCTTTCCCTTTAGGTTTTACCCCAACAATGTTTTCATTAGTTTCGCTCACTCTCGAAATCAAGCATTTTACAGCAGGTTGGAGCAGCCTGTATCTCAGCACAGGAATAAGGTAGGGAAGAATTCTAAGGCTCATTTTGACTGCCTCCAGAAGTTAGATCAGATGGCAAATTGGATTTGGTGCTAGGTCTTTCCCTTTAGGTTTTACCCCAACAATGTTTTCATTAGTTTCGCTCACTCTCGAAATCAAGCATTTTACAGCAGGTTGGAGCAGCCTGTATCTCAGCACAGGAATAAGGTAGGGAAGAATTCTAAGGCTCATTTTGACTGCCTCCAGAAGTTAGATCAGATGGCAAATTGGATTTGGTGCTAGGTCTTTCCCTTTAGGTTTTACCCCAACAATGTTTTCATTAGTTTCGCTCACTCTCGAAATCAAGCATTTTACAGCAGGTTGGAGCAGCCTGTATCTCAGCACAGGAATAAGGTAGGGAAGAATTCTAAGGCTCATTTTGACTGCCTCCAGAAGTTAGATCAGATGGCAAATTGGATTTGGTGCTAGGTCTTTCCCTTTAGGTTTTACCCCAACAATGTTTTCATTAGTTTCGCTCACTCTCGAAATCAAGCATTTTACAGCAGGTTGGAGCAGCCTGTATCTCAGCACAGGAATAAGGTAGGGAAGAATTCTAAGGCTCATTTTGACTGCCTCCAGAAGTTAGATCAGATGGCAAATTGGATTTGGTGCTAGGTCTTTCCCTTTAGGTTTTACCCCAACAATGTTTTCATTAGTTTCGCTCACTCTCGAAATCAAGCATTTTACAGCAGGTTGGAGCAGCCTGTATCTCAGCACAGGAATAAGGTAGGGAAGAATTCTAAGGCTCATTTTGACTGCCTCCAGAAGTTAGATCAGATGGCAAATTGGATTTGGTGCTAGGTCTTTCCCTTTAGGTTTTACCCCAACAATGTTTTCATTAGTTTCGCTCACTCTCGAAATCAAGCATTTTACAGCAGGTTGGAGCAGCCTGTATCTCAGCACAGGAATAAGGTAGGGAAGAATTCTAAGGCTCATTTTGACTGCCTCCAGAAGTTAGATCAGATGGCAAATTGGATTTGGTGCTAGGTCTTTCCCTTTAGGTTTTACCCCAACAATGTTTTCATTAGTTTCGCTCACTCTCGAAATCAAGCATTTTACAGCAGGTTGGAGCAGCCTGTATCTCAGCACAGGAATAAGGTAGGGAAGAATTCTAAGGCTCATTTTGACTGCCTCCAGAAGTTAGATCAGATGGCAAATTGGATTTGGTGCTAGGTCTTTCCCTTTAGGTTTTACCCCAACAATGTTTTCATTAGTTTCGCTCACTCTCGAAATCAAGCATTTTACAGCAGGTTGGAGCAGCCTGTATCTCAGCACAGGAATAAGGTAGGGAAGAATTCTAAGGCTCATTTTGACTGCCTCCAGAAGTTAGATCAGATGGCAAATTGGATTTGGTGCTAGGTCTTTCCCTTTAGGTTTTACCCCAACAATGTTTTCATTAGTTTCGCTCACTCTCGAAATCAAGCATTTTACAGCAGGTTGGAGCAGCCTGTATCTCAGCACAGGAATAAGGTAGGGAAGAATTCTAAGGCTCATTTTGACTGCCTCCAGAAGTTAGATCAGATGGCAAATTGGATTTGGTGCTAGGTCTTTCCCTTTAGGTTTTACCCCAACAATGTTTTCATTAGTTTCGCTCACTCTCGAAATCAAGCATTTTACAGCAGGTTGGAGCAGCCTGTATCTCAGCACAGGAATAAGGTAGGGAAGAATTCTAAGGCTCATTTTGACTGCCTCCAGAAGTTAGATCAGATGGCAAATTGGATTTGGTGCTAGGTCTTTCCCTTTAGGTTTTACCCCAACAATGTTTTCATTAGTTTCGCTCACTCTCGAAATCAAGCATTTTACAGCAGGTTGGAGCAGCCTGTATCTCAGCACAGGAATAAGGTAGGGAAGAATTCTAAGGCTCATTTTGACTGCCTCCAGAAGTTAGATCAGATGGCAAATTGGATTTGGTGCTAGGTCTTTCCCTTTAGGTTTTACCCCAACAATGTTTTCATTAGTTTCGCTCACTCTCGAAATCAAGCATTTTACAGCAGGTTGGAGCAGCCTGTATCTCAGCACAGGAATAAGGTAGGGAAGAATTCTAAGGCTCATTTTGACTGCCTCCAGAAGTTAGATCAGATGGCAAATTGGATTTGGTGCTAGGTCTTTCCCTTTAGGTTTTACCCCAACAATGTTTTCATTAGTTTCGCTCACTCTCGAAATCAAGCATTTTACAGCAGGTTGGAGCAGCCTGTATCTCAGCACAGGAATAAGGTAGGGAAGAATTCTAAGGCTCATTTTGACTGCCTCCAGAAGTTAGATCAGATGGCAAATTGGATTTGGTGCTAGGTCTTTCCCTTTAGGTTTTACCCCAACAATGTTTTCATTAGTTTCGCTCACTCTCGAAATCAAGCATTTTACAGCAGGTTGGAGCAGCCTGTATCTCAGCACAGGAATAAGGTAGGGAAGAATTCTAAGGCTCATTTTGACTGCCTCCAGAAGTTAGATCAGATGGCAAATTGGATTTGGTGCTAGGTCTTTCCCTTTAGGTTTTACCCCAACAATGTTTTCATTAGTTTCGCTCACTCTCGAAATCAAGCATTTTACAGCAGGTTGGAGCAGCCTGTATCTCAGCACAGGAATAAGGTAGGGAAGAATTCTAAGGCTCATTTTGACTGCCTCCAGAAGTTAGATCAGATGGCAAATTGGATTTGGTGCTAGGTCTTTCCCTTTAGGTTTTACCCCAACAATGTTTTCATTAGTTTCGCTCACTCTCGAAATCAAGCATTTTACAGCAGGTTGGAGCAGCCTGTATCTCAGCACAGGAATAAGGTAGGGAAGAATTCTAAGGCTCATTTTGACTGCCTCCAGAAGTTAGATCAGATGGCAAATTGGATTTGGTGCTAGGTCTTTCCCTTTAGGTTTTACCCCAACAATGTTTTCATTAGTTTCGCTCACTCTCGAAATCAAGCATTTTACAGCAGGTTGGAGCAGCCTGTATCTCAGCACAGGAATAAGGTAGGGAAGAATTCTAAGGCTCATTTTGACTGCCTCCAGAAGTTAGATCAGATGGCAAATTGGATTTGGTGCTAGGTCTTTCCCTTTAGGTTTTACCCCAACAATGTTTTCATTAGTTTCGCTCACTCTCGAAATCAAGCATTTTACAGCAGGTTGGAGCAGCCTGTATCTCAGCACAGGAATAAGGTAGGGAAGAATTCTAAGGCTCATTTTGACTGCCTCCAGAAGTTAGATCAGATGGCAAATTGGATTTGGTGCTAGGTCTTTCCCTTTAGGTTTTACCCCAACAATGTTTTCATTAGTTTCGCTCACTCTCGAAATCAAGCATTTTACAGCAGGTTGGAGCAGCCTGTATCTCAGCACAGGAATAAGGTAGGGAAGAATTCTAAGGCTCATTTTGACTGCCTCCAGAAGTTAGATCAGATGGCAAATTGGATTTGGTGCTAGGTCTTTCCCTTTAGGTTTTACCCCAACAATGTTTTCATTAGTTTCGCTCACTCTCGAAATCAAGCATTTTACAGCAGGTTGGAGCAGCCTGTATCTCAGCACAGGAATAAGGTAGGGAAGAATTCTAAGGCTCATTTTGACTGCCTCCAGAAGTTAGATCAGATGGCAAATTGGATTTGGTGCTAGGTCTTTCCCTTTAGGTTTTACCCCAACAATGTTTTCATTAGTTTCGCTCACTCTCGAAATCAAGCATTTTACAGCAGGTTGGAGCAGCCTGTATCTCAGCACAGGAATAAGGTAGGGAAGAATTCTAAGGCTCATTTTGACTGCCTCCAGAAGTTAGATCAGATGGCAAATTGGATTTGGTGCTAGGTCTTTCCCTTTAGGTTTTACCCCAACAATGTTTTCATTAGTTTCGCTCACTCTCGAAATCAAGCATTTTACAGCAGGTTGGAGCAGCCTGTATCTCAGCACAGGAATAAGGTAGGGAAGAATTCTAAGGCTCATTTTGACTGCCTCCAGAGTTAGATCAGATGGCAAATTGGATTTGGTGCTAGGTCTTTCCCTTTAGGTTTTACCCCAACAATGTTTTCATTAGTTTCGCTCACTCTCGAAATCAAGCATTTTACAGCAGGTTGGAGCAGCCTGTATCTCAGCACAGGAATAAGGTAGGGAAGAATTCTAAGGCTCATTTTGACTGCCTCCAGAAGTTAGATCAGATGGCAAATTGGATTTGGTGCTAGGTCTTTCCCTTTAGGTTTTACCCCAACAATGTTTTCATTAGTTTCGCTCACTCTCGAAATCAAGCATTTTACAGCAGGTTGGAGCAGCCTGTATCTCAGCACAGGAATAAGGTAGGGAAGAATTCTAAGGCTCATTTTGACTGCCTCCAGAAGTTAGATCAGATGGCAAATTGGATTTGGTGCTAGGTCTTTCCCTTTAGGTTTTACCCCAACAATGTTTTCATTAGTTTCGCTCACTCTCGAAATCAAGCATTTTACAGCAGGTTGGAGCAGCCTGTATCTCAGCACAGGAATAAGGTAGGGAAGAATTCTAAGGCTCATTTTGACTGCCTCCAGAAGTTAGATCAGATGGCAAATTGGATTTGGTGCTAGGTCTTTCCCTTTAGGTTTTACCCCAACAATGTTTTCATTAGTTTCGCTCACTCTCGAAATCAAGCATTTTACAGCAGGTTGGAGCAGCCTGTATCTCAGCACAGGAATAAGGTAGGGAAGAATTCTAAGGCTCATTTTGACTGCCTCCAGAAGTTAGATCAGATGGCAAATTGGATTTGGTGCTAGGTCTTTCCCTTTAGGTTTTACCCCAACAATGTTTTCATTAGTTTCGCTCACTCTCGAAATCAAGCATTTTACAGCAGGTTGGAGCAGCCTGTATCTCAGCACAGGAATAAGGTAGGGAAGAATTCTAAGGCTCATTTTGACTGCCTCCAGAAGTTAGATCAGATGGCAAATTGCGATTTGGTGCTAGGTCTTTCCCTTTAGGTTTTACCCCAACAATGTTTTCATTAGTTTCGCTCACTCTCGAAATCAAGCATTTTACAGCAGGTTGGAGCAGCCTGTATCTCAGCACAGGAATAAGGTAGGGAAGAATTCTAAGGCTCATTTTGACTGCCTCCAGAAGTTAGATCAGATGGCAAATTGGATTTGGTGCTAGGTCTTTCCCTTTAGGTTTTACCCCAACAATGTTTTCATTAGTTTCGCTCACTCTCGAAATCAAGCATTTTACAGCAGGTTGGAGCAGCCTGTATCTCAGCACAGGAATAAGGTAGGGAAGAATTCTAAGGCTCATTTTGACTGCCTCCAGAAGTTAGATCAGATGGCAAATTGGATTTGGTGCTAGGTCTTTCCCTTTAGGTTTTACCCCAACAATGTTTTCATTAGTTTCGCTCACTCTCGAAATCAAGCATTTTACAGCAGGTTGGAGCAGCCTGTATCTCAGCACAGGAATAAGGTAGGGAAGAATTCTAAGGCTCATTTTGACTGCCTCCAGAAGTTAGATCAGATGGCAAATTGGATTTGGTGCTAGGTCTTTCCCTTTAGGTTTTACCCCAACAATGTTTTCATTAGTTTCGCTCACTCTCGAAATCAAGCATTTTACAGCAGGTTGGAGCAGCCTGTATCTCAGCACAGGAATAAGGTAGGGAAGAATTCTAAGGCTCATTTTGACTGCCTCCAGAAGTTAGATCAGATGGCAAATTGGATTTGGTGCTAGGTCTTTCCCTTTAGGTTTTACCCCAACAATGTTTTCATTAGTTTCGCTCACTCTCGAAATCAAGCATTTTACAGCAGGTTGGAGCAGCCTGTATCTCAGCACAGGAATAAGGTAGGGAAGAATTCTAAGGCTCATTTTGACTGCCTCCAGAAGTTAGATCAGATGGCAAATTGGATTTGGTGCTAGGTCTTTCCCTTTAGGTTTTACCCCAACAATGTTTTCATTAGTTTCGCTCACTCTCGAAATCAAGCATTTTACAGCAGGTTGGAGCAGCCTGTATCTCAGCACAGGAATAAGGTAGGGAAGAATTCTAAGGCTCATTTTGACTGCCTCCAGAAGTTAGATCAGATGGCAAATTGGATTTGGTGCTAGGTCTTTCCCTTTAGGTTTTACCCCAACAATGTTTTCATTAGTTTCGCTCACTCTCGAAATCAAGCATTTTACAGCAGGTTGGAGCAGCCTGTATCTCAGCACAGGAATAAGGTAGGGAAGAATTCTAAGGCTCATTTTGACTGCCTCCAGAAGTTAGATCAGATGGCAAATTGGATTTGGTGCTAGGTCTTTCCCTTTAGGTTTTACCCCAACAATGTTTTCATTAGTTTCGCTCACTCTCGAAATCAAGCATTTTACAGCAGGTTGGAGCAGCCTGTATCTCAGCACAGGAATAAGGTAGGGAAGAATTCTAAGGCTCATTTTGACTGCCTCCAGAAGTTAGATCAGATGGCAAATTGGATTTGGTGCTAGGTCTTTCCCTTTAGGTTTTACCCCAACAATGTTTTCATTAGTTTCGCTCACTCTCGAAATCAAGCATTTTACAGCAGGTTGGAGCAGCCTGTATCTCAGCACAGGAATAAGGTAGGGAAGAATTCTAAGGCTCATTTTGACTGCCTCCACAGAAGTTAGATCAGATGGCAAATTGGATTTGGTGCTAGGTCTTTCCCTTTAGGTTTTACCCCAACAATGTTTTCATTAGTTTCGCTCACTCTCGAAATCAAGCATTTTACAGCAGGTTGGAGCAGCCTGTATCTCAGCACAGGAATAAGGTAGGGAAGAATTCTAAGGCTCATTTTGACTGCCTCCAGAAGTTAGATCAGATGGCAAATTGGATTTGGTGCTAGGTCTTTCCCTTTAGGTTTTACCCCAACAATGTTTTCATTAGTTTCGCTCACTCTCGAAATCAAGCATTTTACAGCAGGTTGGAGCAGCCTGTATCTCAGCACAGGAATAAGGTAGGGAAGAATTCTAAGGCTCATTTTGACTGCCTCCAGAAGTTAGATCAGATGGCAAATTGGATTTGGTGCTAGGTCTTTCCCTTTAGGTTTTACCCCAACAATGTTTTCATTAGTTTCGCTCACTCTCGAAATCAAGCATTTTACAGCAGGTTGGAGCAGCCTGTATCTCAGCACAGGAATAAGGTAGGGAAGAATTCTAAGGCTCATTTTGACTGCCTCCAGAAGTTAGATCAGATGGCAAATTGGATTTGGTGCTAGGTCTTTCCCTTTAGGTTTTACCCCAACAATGTTTTCATTAGTTTCGCTCACTCTCGAAATCAAGCATTTTACAGCAGGTTGGAGCAGCCTGTATCTCAGCACAGGAATAAGGTAGGGAAGAATTCTAAGGCTCATTTTGACTGCCTCCAGAAGTTAGATCAGATGGCAAATTGGATTTGGTGCTAGGTCTTTCCCTTTAGGTTTTACCCCAACAATGTTTTCATTAGTTTCGCTCACTCTCGAAATCAAGCATTTTACAGCAGGTTGGAGCAGCCTGTATCTCAGCACAGGAATAAGGTAGGGAAGAATTCTAAGGCTCATTTTGACTGCCTCCAGAAGTTAGATCAGATGGCAAATTGGATTTGGTGCTAGGTCTTTCCCTTTAGGTTTTACCCCAACAATGTTTTCATTAGTTTCGCTCACTCTCGAAATCAAGCATTTTACAGCAGGTTGGAGCAGCCTGTATCTCAGCACAGGAATAAGGTAGGGAAGAATTCTAAGGATCATTTTGACTGCCTCCAGAAGTTAGATCAGATGGCAAATTGGATTTGGTGCTAGGTCTTTCCCTTTAGGTTTTACCCCAACAATGTTTTCATTAGTTTCGCTCACTCTCGAAATCAAGCATTTTACAGCAGGTTGGAGCAGCCTGTATCTCAGCACAGGAATAAGGTAGGGAAGAATTCTAAGGCTCATTTTGACTGCCTCCAGAAGTTAGATCAGATGGCAAATTGGATTTGGTGCTAGGTCTTTCCCTTTAGGTTTTACCCCAACAATGTTTTCATTAGTTTCGCTCACTCTCGAAATCAAGCATTTTACAGCAGGTTGGAGCAGCCTGTATCTCAGCACAGGAATAAGGTAGGGAAGAATTCTAAGGCTCATTTTGACTGCCTCCAGAAGTTAGATCAGATGGCAAATTGGATTTGGTGCTAGGTCTTTCCCTTTAGGTTTTACCCCAACAATGTTTTCATTAGTTTCGCTCACTCTCGAAATCAAGCATTTTACAGCAGGTTGGAGCAGCCTGTATCTCAGCACAGGAATAAGGTAGGGAAGAATTCTAAGGCTCATTTTGACTGCCTCCAGAAGTTAGATCAGATGGCAAATTGGATTTGGTGCTAGGTCTTTCCCTTTAGGTTTTACCCCAACAATGTTTTCATTAGTTTCGCTCACTCTCGAAATCAAGCATTTTACAGCAGGTTGGAGCAGCCTGTATCTCAGCACAGGAATAAGGTAGGGAAGAATTCTAAGGCTCATTTTGACTGCCTCCAGAAGTTAGATCAGATGGCAAATTGGATTTGGTGCTAGGTCTTTCCCTTTAGGTTTTACCCCAACAATGTTTTCATTAGTTTCGCTCACTCTCGAAATCAAGCATTTTACAGCAGGTTGGAGCAGCCTGTATCTCAGCACAGGAATAAGGTAGGGAAGAATTCTAAGGCTCATTTTGACTGCCTCCAGAAGTTAGATCAGATGGCAAATTGGATTTGGTGCTAGGTCTTTCCCTTTAGGTTTTACCCCAACAATGTTTTCATTAGTTTCGCTCACTCTCGAAATCAAGCATTTTACAGCAGGTTGGAGCAGCCTGTATCTCAGCACAGGAATAAGGTAGGGAAGAATTCTAAGGCTCATTTTGACTGCCTCCAGAAGTTAGATCAGATGGCAAATTGGATTTGGTGCTAGGTCTTTCCCTTTAGGTTTTACCCCAACAATGTTTTCATTAGTTTCGCTCACTCTCGAAATCAAGCATTTTACAGCAGGTTGGAGCAGCCTGTATCTCAGCACAGGAATAAGGTAGGGAAGAATTCTAAGGCTCATTTTGACTGCCTCCAGAAGTTAGATCAGATGGCAAATTGGATTTGGTGCTAGGTCTTTCCCTTTAGGTTTTACCCCAACAATGTTTTCATTAGTTTCGCTCACTCTCGAAATCAAGCATTTTACAGCAGGTTGGAGCAGCCTGTATCTCAGCACAGGAATAAGGTAGGGAAGAATTCTAAGGATCATTTTGACTGCCTCCAGAAGTTAGATCAGATGGCAAATTGGATTTGGTGCTAGGTCTTTCCCTTTAGGTTTTACCCCAACAATGTTTTCATTAGTTTCGCTCACTCTCGAAATCAAGCATTTTACAGCAGGTTGGAGCAGCCTGTATCTCAGCACAGGAATAAGGTAGGGAAGAATTCTAAGGATCATTTTGACTGCCTCCAGAAGTTAGATCAGATGGCAAATTGGATTTGGTGCTAGGTCTTTCCCTTTAGGTTTTACCCCAACAATGTTTTCATTAGTTTCGCTCACTCTCGAAATCAAGCATTTTACAGCAGGTTGGAGCAGCCTGTATCTCAGCACAGGAATAAGGTAGGGAAGAATTCTAAGGCTCATTTTGACTGCCTCCAGAAGTTAGATCAGATGGCAAATTGGATTTGGTGCTAGGTCTTTCCCTTTAGGTTTTACCCCAACAATGTTTTCATTAGTTTCGCTCACTCTCGAAATCAAGCATTTTACAGCAGGTTGGAGCAGCCTGTATCTCAGCACAGGAATAAGGTAGGGAAGAATTCTAAGGCTCATTTTGACTGCCTCCAGAAGTTAGATCAGATGGCAAATTGGATTTGGTGCTAGGTCTTTCCCTTTAGGTTTTACCCCAACAATGTTTTCATTAGTTTCGCTCACTCTCGAAATCAAGCATTTTACAGCAGGTTGGAGCAGCCTGTATCTCAGCACAGGAATAAGGTAGGGAAGAATTCTAAGGCTCATTTTGACTGCCTCCAGAAGTTAGATCAGATGGCAAATTGGATTTGGTGCTAGGTCTTTCCCTTTAGGTTTTACCCCAACAATGTTTTCATTAGTTTCGCTCACTCTCGAAATCAAGCATTTTACAGCAGGTTGGAGCAGCCTGTATCTCAGCACAGGAATAAGGTAGGGAAGAATTCTAAGGCTCATTTTGACTGCCTCCAGAAGTTAGATCAGATGGCAAATTGGATTTGGTGCTAGGTCTTTCCCTTTAGGTTTTACCCCAACAATGTTTTCATTAGTTTCGCTCACTCTCGAAATCAAGCATTTTACAGCAGGTTGGAGCAGCCTGTATCTCAGCACAGGAATAAGGTAGGGAAGAATTCTAAGGCTCATTTTGACTGCCTCCAGAAGTTAGATCAGATGGCAAATTGGATTTGGTGCTAGGTCTTTCCCTTTAGGTTTTACCCCAACAATGTTTTCATTAGTTTCGCTCACTCTCGAAATCAAGCATTTTACAGCAGGTTGGAGCAGCCTGTATCTCAGCACAGGAATAAGGTAGGGAAGAATTCTAAGGCTCATTTTGACTGCCTCCAGAAGTTAGATCAGATGGCAAATTGGATTTGGTGCTAGGTCTTTCCCTTTAGGTTTTACCCCAACAATGTTTTCATTAGTTTCGCTCACTCTCGAAATCAAGCATTTTACAGCAGGTTGGAGCAGCCTGTATCTCAGCACAGGAATAAGGTAGGGAAGAATTCTAAGGCTCATTTTGACTGCCTCCAGAAGTTAGATCAGATGGCAAATTGGATTTGGTGCTAGGTCTTTCCCTTTAGGTTTTACCCCAACAATGTTTTCATTAGTTTCGCTCACTCTCGAAATCAAGCATTTTACAGCAGGTTGGAGCAGCCTGTATCTCAGCACAGGAATAAGGTAGGGAAGAATTCTAAGGCTCATTTTGACTGCCTCCAGAAGTTAGATCAGATGGCAAATTGGATTTGGTGCTAGGTCTTTCCCTTTAGGTTTTACCCCAACAATGTTTTCATTAGTTTCGCTCACTCTCGAAATCAAGCATTTTACAGCAGGTTGGAGCAGCCTGTATCTCAGCACAGGAATAAGGTAGGGAAGAATTCTAAGGCTCATTTTGACTGCCTCCAGAAGTTAGATCAGATGGCAAATTGGATTTGGTGCTAGGTCTTTCCCTTTAGGTTTTACCCCAACAATGTTTTCATTAGTTTCGCTCACTCTCGAAATCAAGCATTTTACAGCAGGTTGGAGCAGCCTGTATCTCAGCACAGGAATAAGGTAGGGAAGAATTCTAAGGATCATTTTGACTGCCTCCAGAAGTTAGATCAGATGGCAAATTGGATTTGGTGCTAGGTCTTTCCCTTTAGGTTTTACCCCAACAATGTTTTCATTAGTTTCGCTCACTCTCGAAATCAAGCATTTTACAGCAGGTTGGAGCAGCCTGTATCTCAGCACAGGAATATGGTAGGGAAGAATTCTAAGGATCATTTTGACTGCCTCCAGAAGTTAGATCAGATGGCAAATTGGATTTGGTGCTAGGTCTTTCCCTTTAGGTTTTACCCCAACAATGTTTTCATTAGTTTCGCTCACTCTCGAAATCAAGCATTTTACAGCAGGTTGGAGCAGCCTGTATCTCAGCACAGGAATAAGGTAGGGAAGAATTCTAAGGCTCATTTTGACTGCCTCCAGAAGTTAGATGAGATGGCAAATTGGATTTGGTGCTAGGTCTTTCCCTTTAGGTTTTACCCCAACAATGTTTTCATTAGTTTCGCTCACTCTCGAAATCAAGCATTTTACAGCAGGTTGGAGCAGCCTGTATCTCAGCGCCGAAATAAGGTAGGGAAGAATTCTAAGGATCATTTTGACTGCCTCCAGAAGTTAGATCAGATGGCAAATTGGATTTGGTGCTAGGTCTTTCCCTTTAGGTTTTACCCCAACAATGTTTTCATTAGTTTCGCTCACTCTCGAAATCAAGCATTTTACAGCAGGTTGGAGCAGCCTGTATCTCAGCACAGGAATAAGGTAGGGAAGAATTCTAAGGCTCATTTTGACTGCCTCCAGAAGTTAGATCAGATGGCAAATTGGATTTGGTGCTAGGTCTTTCCCTTTAGGTTTTACCCCAACAATGTTTTCATTAGTTTCGCTCACTCTCGAAATCAAGCATTTTACAGCAGGTTGGAGCAGCCTGTATCTCAGCACAGGAATAAGGTAGGGAAGAATTCTAAGGCTCATTTTGACTGCCTCCAGAAGTTAGATCAGATGGCAAATTGGATTTGGTGCTAGGTCTTTCCCTTTAGGTTTTACCCCAACAATGTTTTCATTAGTTTCGCTCACTCTCGAAATCAAGCATTTTACAGCAGGTTGGAGCAGCCTGTATCTCAGCACAGGAATAAGGTAGGGAAGAATTCTAAGGCTCATTTTGACTGCCTCCAGAAGTTAGATCAGATGGCAAATTGGATTTGGTGCTAGGTCTTTCCCTTTAGGTTTTACCCCAACAATGTTTTCATTAGTTTCGCTCACTCTCGAAATCAAGCATTTTACAGCAGGTTGGAGCAGCCTGTATCTCAGCGCCGAAATAAGGTAGGGAAGAATTCTAAGGATCATTTTGACTGCCTCCAGAAGTTAGATCAGATGGCAAATTGGATTTGGTGCTAGGTCTTTCCCTTTAGGTTTTACCCCAACAATGTTTTCATTAGTTTCGCTCACTCTCGAAATCAAGCATTTTACAGCAGGTTGGAGCAGCCTGTATCTCAGCACAGGAATAAGGTAGGGAAGAATTCTAAGGCTCATTTTGACTGCCTCCAGAAGTTAGATCAGATGGCAAATTGGATTTGGTGCTAGGTCTTTCCCTTTAGGTTTTACCCCAACAATGTTTTCATTAGTTTCGCTCACTCTCGAAATCAAGCATTTTACAGCAGGTTGGAGCAGCCTGTATCTCAGCACAGGAATAAGGTAGGGAAGAATTCTAAGGCTCATTTTGACTGCCTCCAGAAGTTAGATCAGATGGCAAATTGGATTTGGTGCTAGGTCTTTCCCTTTAGGTTTTACCCCAACAATGTTTTCATTAGTTTCGCTCACTCTCGAAATCAAGCATTTTACAGCAGGTTGGAGCAGCCTGTATCTCAGCACAGGAATAAGGTAGGGAAGAATTCTAAGGCTCATTTTGACTGCCTCCAGAAGTTAGATCAGATGGCAAATTGGATTTGGTGCTAGGTCTTTCCCTTTAGGTTTTACCCCAACAATGTTTTCATTAGTTTCGCTCACTCTCGAAATCAAGCATTTTACAGCAGGTTGGAGCAGCCTGTATCTCAGCACAGGAATAAGGTAGGGAAGAATTCTAAGGCTCATTTTGACTGCCTCCAGAAGTTAGATCAGATGGCAAATTGGATTTGGTGCTAGGTCTTTCCCTTTAGGTTTTACCCCAACAATGTTTTCATTAGTTTCGCTCACTCTCGAAATCAAGCATTTTACAGCAGGTTGGAGCAGCCTGTATCTCAGCACAGGAATATGGTAGGGAAGAATTCTAAGGATCATTTTGACTGCCTCCAGAAGTTAGATCAGATGGCAAATTGGATTTGGTGCTAGGTCTTTCCCTTTAGGTTTTACCCCAACAATGTTTTCATTAGTTTCGCTCACTCTCGAAATCAAGCATTTTACAGCAGGTTGGAGCAGCCTGTATCTCAGCACAGGAATAAGGTAGGGAAGAATTCTAAGGCTCATTTTGACTGCCTCCAGAAGTTAGATGAGATGGCAAATTGGATTTGGTGCTAGGTCTTTCCCTTTAGGTTTTACCCCAACAATGTTTTCATTAGTTTCGCTCACTCTCGAAATCAAGCATTTTACAGCAGGTTGGAGCAGCCTGTATCTCAGCGCCGAAATAAGGTAGGGAAGAATTCTAAGGCTCATTTTGACTGCCTCCAGAAGTTAGATCAGATGGCAAATTGGATTTGGTGCTAGGTCTTTCCCTTTAGGTTTTACCCCAACAATGTTTTCATTAGTTTCGCTCACTCTCGAAATCAAGCATTTTACAGCAGGTTGGAGCAGCCTGTATCTCAGCACAGGAATAAGGTAGGGAAGAATTCTAAGGCTCATTTTGACTGCCTCCAGAAGTTAGATCAGATGGCAAATTGGATTTGGTGCTAGGTCTTTCCCTTTAGGTTTTACCCCAACAATGTTTTCATTAGTTTCGCTCACTCTCGAAATCAAGCATTTTACAGCAGGTTGGAGCAGCCTGTATCTCAGCACAGGAATAAGGTAGGGAAGAATTCTAAGGCTCATTTTGACTGCCTCCAGAAGTTAGATCAGATGGCAAATTGGATTTGGTGCTAGGTCTTTCCCTTTAGGTTTTACCCCAACAATGTTTTCATTAGTTTCGCTCACTCTCGAAATCAAGCATTTTACAGCAGGTTGGAGCAGCCTGTATCTCAGCACAGGAATAAGGTAGGGAAGAATTCTAAGGATCATTTTGACTGCCTCCAGAAGTTAGATCAGATGGCAAATTGGATTTGGTGCTAGGTCTTTCCCTTTAGGTTTTACCCCAACAATGTTTTCATTAGTTTCGCTCACTCTCGAAATCAAGCATTTTACAGCAGGTTGGAGCAGCCTGTATCTCAGCACAGGAATAAGGTAGGGAAGAATTCTAAGGCTCATTTTGACTGCCTCCAGAAGTTAGATCAGATGGCAAATTGGATTTGGTGCTAGGTCTTTCCCTTTAGGTTTTACCCCAACAATGTTTTCATTAGTTTCGCTCACTCTCGAAATCAAGCATTTTACAGCAGGTTGGAGCAGCCTGTATCTCAGCGCCGAAATAAGGTAGGGAAGAATTCTAAGGATCATTTTGACTGCCTCCAGAAGTTAGATCAGATGGCAAATTGGATTTGGTGCTAGGTCTTTCCCTTTAGGTTTTACCCCAACAATGTTTTCATTAGTTTCGCTCACTCTCGAAATCAAGCATTTTACAGCAGGTTGGAGCAGCCTGTATCTCAGCACAGGAATAAGGTAGGGAAGAATTCTAAGGCTCATTTTGACTGCCTCCAGAAGTTAGATCAGATGGCAAATTGGATTTGGTGCTAGGTCTTTCCCTTTAGGTTTTACCCCAACAATGTTTTCATTAGTTTCGCTCACTCTCGAAATCAAGCATTTTACAGCAGGTTGGAGCAGCCTGTATCTCAGCACAGGAATAAGGTAGGGAAGAATTCTAAGGCTCATTTTGACTGCCTCCAGAAGTTAGATCAGATGGCAAATTGGATTTGGTGCTAGGTCTTTCCCTTTAGGTTTTACCCCAACAATGTTTTCATTAGTTTCGCTCACTCTCGAAATCAAGCATTTTACAGCAGGTTGGAGCAGCCTGTATCTCAGCACAGGAATAAGGTAGGGAAGAATTCTAAGGCTCATTTTGACTGCCTCCAGAAGTTAGATCAGATGGCAAATTGGATTTGGTGCTAGGTCTTTCCCTTTAGGTTTTACCCCAACAATGTTTTCATTAGTTTCGCTCACTCTCGAAATCAAGCATTTTACAGCAGGTTGGAGCAGCCTGTATCTCAGCACAGGAATAAGGTAGGGAAGAATTCTAAGGCTCATTTTGACTGCCTCCAGAAGTTAGATCAGATGGCAAATTGGATTTGGTGCTAGGTCTTTCCCTTTAGGTTTTACCCCAACAATGTTTTCATTAGTTTCGCTCACTCTCGAAATCAAGCATTTTACAGCAGGTTGGAGCAGCCTGTATCTCAGCACAGGAATAAGGTAGGGAAGAATTCTAAGGCTCATTTTGACTGCCTCCAGAAGTTAGATCAGATGGCAAATTGGATTTGGTGCTAGGTCTTTCCCTTTAGGTTTTACCCCAACAATGTTTTCATTAGTTTCGCTCACTCTCGAAATCAAGCATTTTACAGCAGGTTGGAGCAGCCTGTATCTCAGCACAGGAATAAGGTAGGGAAGAATTCTAAGGATCATTTTGACTGCCTCCAGAAGTTAGATCAGATGGCAAATTGGATTTGGTGCTAGGTCTTTCCCTTTAGGTTTTACCCCAACAATGTTTTCATTAGTTTCGCTCACTCTCGAAATCAAGCATTTTACAGCAGGTTGGAGCAGCCTGTATCTCAGCACAGGAATAAGGTAGGGAAGAATTCTAAGGCTCATTTTGACTGCCTCCAGAAGTTAGATCAGATGGCAAATTGGATTTGGTGCTAGGTCTTTCCCTTTAGGTTTTACCCCAACAATGTTTTCATTAGTTTCGCTCACTCTCGAAATCAAGCATTTTACAGCAGGTTGGAGCAGCCTGTATCTCAGCGCCGAAATAAGGTAGGGAAGAATTCTAAGGATCATTTTGACTGCCTCCAGAAGTTAGATCAGATGGCAAATTGGATTTGGTGCTAGGTCTTTCCCTTTAGGTTTTACCCCAACAATGTTTTCATTAGTTTCGCTCACTCTCGAAATCAAGCATTTTACAGCAGGTTGGAGCAGCCTGTATCTCAGCACAGGAATAAGGTAGGGAAGAATTCTAAGGCTCATTTTGACTGCCTCCAGAAGTTAGATCAGATGGCAAATTGGATTTGGTGCTAGGTCTTTCCCTTTAGGTTTTACCCCAACAATGTTTTCATTAGTTTCGCTCACTCTCGAAATCAAGCATTTTACAGCAGGTTGGAGCAGCCTGTATCTCAGCACAGGAATAAGGTAGGGAAGAATTCTAAGGCTCATTTTGACTGCCTCCAGAAGTTAGATCAGATGGCAAATTGGATTTGGTGCTAGGTCTTTCCCTTTAGGTTTTACCCCAACAATGTTTTCATTAGTTTCGCTCACTCTCGAAATCAAGCATTTTACAGCAGGTTGGAGCAGCCTGTATCTCAGCACAGGAATAAGGTAGGGAAGAATTCTAAGGCTCATTTTGACTGCCTCCAGAAGTTAGATCAGATGGCAAATTGGATTTGGTGCTAGGTCTTTCCCTTTAGGTTTTACCCCAACAATGTTTTCATTAGTTTCGCTCACTCTCGAAATCAAGCATTTTACAGCAGGTTGGAGCAGCCTGTATCTCAGCACAGGAATAAGGTAGGGAAGAATTCTAAGGCTCATTTTGACTGCCTCCAGAAGTTAGATCAGATGGCAAATTGGATTTGGTGCTAGGTCTTTCCCTTTAGGTTTTACCCCAACAATGTTTTCATTAGTTTCGCTCACTCTCGAAATCAAGCATTTTACAGCAGGTTGGAGCAGCCTGTATCTCAGCACAGGAATAAGGTAGGGAAGAATTCTAAGGCTCATTTTGACTGCCTCCAGAAGTTAGATCAGATGGCAAATTGGATTTGGTGCTAGGTCTTTCCCTTTAGGTTTTACCCCAACAATGTTTTCATTAGTTTCGCTCACTCTCGAAATCAAGCATTTTACAGCAGGTTGGAGCAGCCTGTATCTCAGCACAGGAATAAGGTAGGGAAGAATTCTAAGGCTCATTTTGACTGCCTCCAGAAGTTAGATCAGATGGCAAATTGGATTTGGTGCTAGGTCTTTCCCTTTAGGTTTTACCCCAACAATGTTTTCATTAGTTTCGCTCACTCTCGAAATCAAGCATTTTACAGCAGGTTGGAGCAGCCTGTATCTCAGCACAGGAATAAGGTAGGGAAGAATTCTAAGGCTCATTTTGACTGCCTCCAGAAGTTAGATCAGATGGCAAATTGGATTTGGTGCTAGGTCTTTCCCTTTAGGTTTTACCCCAACAATGTTTTCATTAGTTTCGCTCACTCTCGAAATCAAGCATTTTACAGCAGGTTGGAGCAGCCTGTATCTCAGCACAGGAATAAGGTAGGGAAGAATTCTAAGGCTCATTTTGACTGCCTCCAGAAGTTAGATCAGATGGCAAATTGGATTTGGTGCTAGGTCTTTCCCTTTAGGTTTTACCCCAACGTTTTCATTAGTTTCGCTCACTCTCGAAATCAAGCATTTTACAGCAGGTTGGAGCAGCCTGTATCTCAGCACAGGAATAAGGTAGGGAAGAATTCTAAGGCTCATTTTGACTGCCTCCAGAAGTTAGATCAGATGGCAAATTGGATTTGGTGCTAGGTCTTTCCCTTTAGGTTTTACCCCAACAATGTTTTCATTAGTTTCGCTCACTCTCGAAATCAAGCATTTTACAGCAGGTTGGAGCAGCCTGTATCTCAGCACAGGAATAAGGTAGGGAAGAATTCTAAGGCTCATTTTGACTGCCTCCAGAAGTTAGATCAGATGGCAAATTGGATTTGGTGCTAGGTCTTTCCCTTTAGGTTTTACCCCAACAATGTTTTCATTAGTTTCGCTCACTCTCGAAATCAAGCATTTTACAGCAGGTTGGAGCAGCCTGTATCTCAGCACAGGAATAAGGTAGGGAAGAATTCTAAGGCTCATTTTGACTGCCTCCAGAAGTTAGATCAGATGGCAAATTGGATTTGGTGCTAGGTCTTTCCCTTTAGGTTTTACCCCAACAATGTTTTCATTAGTTTCGCTCACTCTCGAAATCAAGCATTTTACAGCAGGTTGGAGCAGCCTGTATCTCAGCACAGGAATAAGGTAGGGAAGAATTCTAAGGCTCATTTTGACTGCCTCCAGAAGTTAGATCAGATGGCAAATTGGATTTGGTGCTAGGTCTTTCCCTTTAGGTTTTACCCCAACAATGTTTTCATTAGTTTCGCTCACTCTCGAAATCAAGCATTTTACAGCAGGTTGGAGCAGCCTGTATCTCAGCACAGGAATAAGGTAGGGAAGAATTCTAAGGCTCATTTTGACTGCCTCCAGAAGTTAGATCAGATGGCAAATTGGATTTGGTGCTAGGTCTTTCCCTTTAGGTTTTACCCCAACAATGTTTTCATTAGTTTCGCTCACTCTCGAAATCAAGCATTTTACAGCAGGTTGGAGCAGCCTGTATCTCAGCACAGGAATAAGGTAGGGAAGAATTCTAAGGCTCATTTTGACTGCCTCCAGAAGTTAGATCAGATGGCAAATTGGATTTGGTGCTAGGTCTTTCCCTTTAGGTTTTACCCCAACAATGTTTTCATTAGTTTCGCTCACTCTCGAAATCAAGCATTTTACAGCAGGTTGGAGCAGCCTGTATCTCAGCACAGGAATAAGGTAGGGAAGAATTCTAAGGCTCATTTTGACTGCCTCCAGAAGTTAGATCAGATGGCAAATTGGATTTGGTGCTAGGTCTTTCCCTTTAGGTTTTACCCCAACAATGTTTTCATTAGTTTCGCTCACTCTCGAAATCAAGCATTTTACAGCAGGTTGGAGCAGCCTGTATCTCAGCACAGGAATAAGGTAGGGAAGAATTCTAAGGCTCATTTTGACTGCCTCCAGAAGTTAGATCAGATGGCAAATTGGATTTGGTGCTAGGTCTTTCCCTTTAGGTTTTACCCCAACAATGTTTTCATTAGTTTCGCTCACTCTCGAAATCAAGCATTTTACAGCAGGTTGGAGCAGCCTGTATCTCAGCACAGGAATAAGGTAGGGAAGAATTCTAAGGCTCATTTTGACTGCCTCCAGAAGTTAGATCAGATGGCAAATTGGATTTGGTGCTAGGTCTTTCCCTTTAGGTTTTACCCCAACAATGTTTTCATTAGTTTCGCTCACTCTCGAAATCAAGCATTTTACAGCAGGTTGGAGCAGCCTGTATCTCAGCACAGGAATAAGGTAGGGAAGAATTCTAAGGCTCATTTTGACTGCCTCCAGAAGTTAGATCAGATGGCAAATTGGATTTGGTGCTAGGTCTTTCCCTTTAGGTTTTACCCCAACAATGTTTTCATTAGTTTCGCTCACTCTCGAAATCAAGCATTTTACAGCAGGTTGGAGCAGCCTGTATCTCAGCACAGGAATAAGGTAGGGAAGAATTCTAAGGCTCATTTTGACTGCCTCCAGAAGTTAGATCAGATGGCAAATTGGATTTGGTGCTAGGTCTTTCCCTTTAGGTTTTACCCCAACAATGTTTTCATTAGTTTCGCTCACTCTCGAAATCAAGCATTTTACAGCAGGTTGGAGCAGCCTGTATCTCAGCACAGGAATAAGGTAGGGAAGAATTCTAAGGATCATTTTGACTGCCTCCAGAAGTTAGATCAGATGGCAAATTGGATTTGGTGCTAGGTCTTTCCCTTTAGGTTTTACCCCAACAATGTTTTCATTAGTTTCGCTCACTCTCGAAATCAAGCATTTTACAGCAGGTTGGAGCAGCCTGTATCTCAGCACAGGAATAAGGTAGGGAAGAATTCTAAGGATCATTTTGACTGCCTCCAGAAGTTAGATCAGATGGCAAATTGGATTTGGTGCTAGGTCTTTCCCTTTAGGTTTTACCCCAACAATGTTTTCATTAGTTTCGCTCACTCTCGAAATCAAGCATTTTACAGCAGGTTGGAGCAGCCTGTATCTCAGCACAGGAATAAGGTAGGGAAGAATTCTAAGGATCATTTTGACTGCCTCCAGAAGTTAGATCAGATGGCAAATTGGATTTGGTGCTAGGTCTTTCCCTTTAGGTTTTACCCCAACAATGTTTTCATTAGTTTCGCTCACTCTCGAAATCAAGCATTTTACAGCAGGTTGGAGCAGCCTGTATCTCAGCACAGGAATAAGGTAGGGAAGAATTCTAAGGCTCATTTTGACTGCCTCCAGAAGTTAGATCAGATGGCAAATTGGATTTGGTGCTAGGTCTTTCCCTTTAGGTTTTACCCCAACAATGTTTTCATTAGTTTCGCTCACTCTCGAAATCAAGCATTTTACAGCAGGTTGGAGCAGCCTGTATCTCAGCACAGGAATAAGGTAGGGAAGAATTCTAAGGATCATTTTGACTGCCTCCAGAAGTTAGATCAGATGGCAAATTGGATTTGGTGCTAGGTCTTTCCCTTTAGGTTTTACCCCAACAATGTTTTCATTAGTTTCGCTCACTCTCGAAATCAAGCATTTTACAGCAGGTTGGAGCAGCCTGTATCTCAGCACAGGAATAAGGTAGGGAAGAATTCTAAGGCTCATTTTGACTGCCTCCAGAAGTTAGATCAGATGGCAAATTGGATTTGGTGCTAGGTCTTTCCCTTTAGGTTTTACCCCAACAATGTTTTCATTAGTTTCGCTCACTCTCGAAATCAAGCATTTTACAGCAGGTTGGAGCAGCCTGTATCTCAGCACAGGAATAAGGTAGGGAAGAATTCTAAGGCTCATTTTGACTGCCTCCAGAAGTTAGATCAGATGGCAAATTGGATTTGGTGCTAGGTCTTTCCCTTTAGGTTTTACCCCAACAATGTTTTCATTAGTTTCGCTCACTCTCGAAATCAAGCATTTTACAGCAGGTTGGAGCAGCCTGTATCTCAGCACAGGAATAAGGTAGGGAAGAATTCTAAGGCTCATTTTGACTGCCTCCAGAAGTTAGATCAGATGGCAAATTGGATTTGGTGCTAGGTCTTTCCCTTTAGGTTTTACCCCAACAATGTTTTCATTAGTTTCGCTCACTCTCGAAATCAAGCATTTTACAGCAGGTTGGAGCAGCCTGTATCTCAGCACAGGAATATGGTAGGGAAGAATTCTAAGGATCATTTTGACTGCCTCCAGAAGTTAGATCAGATGGCAAATTGGATTTGGTGCTAGGTCTTTCCCTTTAGGTTTTACCCCAACAATGTTTTCATTAGTTTCGCTCACTCTCGAAATCAAGCATTTTACAGTAGGTTGGAGCAGCCTGTATCTCAGCACAGGAATAAGGTAGGGAAGAATTCTAAGGATCATTTTGACTGCCTCCAGAAGTTAGATCAGATGGCAAATTGGATTTGATGCTAGGTCTTTCCCTTTAGGTTTTACCCCAACAATGTTTTCATTAGTTTCGCTCACTCTCGAAATCAAGCATTTTACAGCAGGTTGGAGCAGCCTGTATCTCAGCACAGGAATAAGGTAGGGAAGAATTCTAAGGATCATTTTGACTGCCTCCAGAAGTTAGATCAGATGGCTAATTGGATTTGGTGCTAGGTCTTTCCCTTTAGGTTTTACCCCAACAATGTTTTCATTAGTTTCGCTCACTCTCGAAATCAAGCATTTTACAGCAGGTTGGAGCAGCCTGTATCTCAGCACAGGAATAAGGTAGGGAAGAATTCTAAGGCTCATTTTGACTGCCTCCAGAAGTTAGATCAGATGGCAAATTGGATTTGGTGCTAGGTCTTTCCCTTTAGGTTTTACCCCAACAATGTTTTCATTAGTTTCGCTCACTCTCGAAATCAAGCATTTTACAGCAGGTTGGAGCAGCCTGTATCTCAGCGCCGAAATAAGGTAGGGAAGAATTCTAAGGATCATTTTGACTGCCTCCAGAAGTTAGATCAGATGGCAAATTGGATTTGGTGCTAGGTCTTTCCCTTTAGGTTTTACCCCAACAATGTTTTCATTAGTTTCGCTCACTCTCGAAATCAAGCATTTTACAGCAGGTTGGAGCAGCCTGTATCTCAGCACAGGAATAAGGTAGGGAAGAATTCTAAGGCTCATTTTGACTGCCTCCAGAAGTTAGATCAGATGGCAAATTGGATTTGGTGCTAGGTCTTTCCCTTTAGGTTTTACCCCAACAATGTTTTCATTAGTTTCGCTCACTCTCGAAATCAAGCATTTTACAGCAGGTTGGAGCAGCCTGTATCTCAGCACAGGAATAAGGTAGGGAAGAATTCTAAGGCTCATTTTGACTGCCTCCAGAAGTTAGATCAGATGGCAAATTGGATTTGGTGCTAGGTCTTTCCCTTTAGGTTTTACCCCAACAATGTTTTCATTAGTTTCGCTCACTCTCGAAATCAAGCATTTTACAGCAGGTTGGAGCAGCCTGTATCTCAGCACAGGAATAAGGTAGGGAAGAATTCTAAGGCTCATTTTGACTGCCTCCAGAAGTTAGATCAGATGGCAAATTGGATTTGGTGCTAGGTCTTTCCCTTTAGGTTTTACCCCAACAATGTTTTCATTAGTTTCGCTCACTCTCGAAATCAAGCATTTTACAGCAGGTTGGAGCAGCCTGTATCTCAGCACAGGAATAAGGTAGGGAAGAATTCTAAGGATCATTTTGACTGCCTCCAGAAGTTAGATCAGATGGCAAATTGGATTTGGTGCTAGGTCTTTCCCTTTAGGTTTTACCCCAACAATGTTTTCATTAGTTTCGCTCACTCTCGAAATCAAGCATTTTACAGCAGGTTGGAGCAGCCTGTATCTCAGCACAGGAATAAGGTAGGGAAGAATTCTAAGGATCATTTTGACTGCCTCCAGAAGTTAGATCAGATGGCAAATTGGATTTGGTGCTAGGTCTTTCCCTTTAGGTTTTACCCCAACAATGTTTTCATTAGTTTCGCTCACTCTCGAAATCAAGCATTTTACAGCAGGTTGGAGCAGCCTGTATCTCAGCACAGGAATAAGGTAGGGAAGAATTCAAAGGCTCATTTTGACTGCCTCCAGAAGTTAGATCAGATGGCAAATTGGATTTGGTGCTAGGTCTTTCCCTTTAGGTTTTACCCCAACAATGTTTTCATTAGTTTCGCTCACTCTCGAAATCAAGCATTTTACAGCAGGTTGGAGCAGCCTGTATCTCAGCACAGGAATAAGGTAGGGAAGAATTCTAAGGCTCATTTTGACTGCCTCCAGAAGTTAGATGAGATGGCAAATTGGATTTGGTGCTAGGTCTTTCCCTTTAGGTTTTACCCCAACAATGTTTTCATTAGTTTCGCTCACTCTCGAAATCAAGCATTTTACAGCAGGTTGGAGCAGCCTGTATCTCAGCACAGGAATAAGGTAGGGAAGAATTCAAAGGCTCATTTTGACTGCCTCCAGAAGTTAGATCAGATGGCAAATTGGATTTGGTGCTAGGTCTTTCCCTTTAGGTTTTACCCCAACAATGTTTTCATTAGTTTCGCTCACTCTCGAAATCAAGCATTTTACAGCAGGTTGGAGCAGCCTGTATCTCAGCACAGGAATAAGGTAGGGAAGAATTCTAAGGCTCATTTTGACTGCCTCCAGAAGTTAGATCAGATGGCAAATTGGATTTGGTGCTAGGTCTTTCCCTTTAGGTTTTACCCCAACAATGTTTTCATTAGTTTCGCTCACTCTCGAAATCAAGCATTTTACAGCAGGTTGGAGCAGCCTGTATCTCAGCACAGGAATAAGGTAGGGAAGAATTCAAAGGCTCATTTTGACTGCCTCCAGAAGTTAGATCAGATGGCAAATTGGATTTGGTGCTAGGTCTTTCCCTTTAGGTTTTACCCCAACAATGTTTTCATTAGTTTCGCTCACTCTCGAAATCAAGCATTTTACAGCAGGTTGGAGCAGCCTGTATCTCAGCACAGGAATAAGGTAGGGAAGAATTCAAAGGCTCATTTTGACTGCCTCCAGAAGTTAGATCAGATGGCAAATTGGATTTGGTGCTAGGTCTTTCCCTTTAGGTTTTACCCCAACAATGTTTTCATTAGTTTCGCTCACTCTCGAAATCAAGCATTTTACAGCAGGTTGGAGCAGCCTGTATCTCAGCACAGGAATAAGGTAGGGAAGAATTCTAAGGCTCATTTTGACTGCCTCCAGAAGTTAGATCAGATGGCAAATTGGATTTGGTGCTAGGTCTTTCCCTTTAGGTTTTACCCCAACAATGTTTTCATTAGTTTCGCTCACTCTCGAAATCAAGCATTTTACAGCAGGTTGGAGCAGCCTGTATCTCAGCACAGGAATAAGGTAGGGAAGAATTCTAAGGCTCATTTTGACTGCCTCCAGAAGTTAGATCAGATGGCAAATTGGATTTGGTGCTAGGTCTTTCCCTTTAGGTTTTACCCCAACAATGTTTTCATTAGTTTCGCTCACTCTCGAAATCAAGCATTTTACAGCAGGTTGGAGCAGCCTGTATCTCAGCACAGGAATAAGGTAGGGAAGAATTCTAAGGCTCATTTTGACTGCCTCCAGAAGTTAGATCAGATGGCAAATTGGATTTGGTGCTAGGTCTTTCCCTTTAGGTTTTACCCCAACAATGTTTTCATTAGTTTCGCTCACTCTCGAAATCAAGCATTTTACAGCAGGTTGGAGCAGCCTGTATCTCAGCACAGGAATAAGGTAGGGAAGAATTCTAAGGCTCATTTTGACTGCCTCCAGAAGTTAGATCAGATGGCAAATTGGATTTGGTGCTAGGTCTTTCCCTTTAGGTTTTACCCCAACAATGTTTTCATTAGTTTCGCTCACTCTCGAAATCAAGCATTTTACAGCAGGTTGGAGCAGCCTGTATCTCAGCACAGGAATAAGGTAGGGAAGAATTCTAAGGCTCATTTTGACTGCCTCCAGAAGTTAGATCAGATGGCAAATTGGATTTGGTGCTAGGTCTTTCCCTTTAGGTTTTACCCCAACAATGTTTTCATTAGCTTCGCTCACTCTCGAAATCAAGCATTTTACAGCAGGTTGGAGCAGCCTGTATCTCAGCACAGGAATAAGGTAGGGAAGAATTCTAAGGCTCATTTTGACTGCCTCCAGAAGTTAGATCAGATGGCAAATTGGATTTGGTGCTAGGTCTTTCCCTTTAGGTTTTACCCCAACAATGTTTTCATTAGTTTCGCTCACTCTCGAAATCAAGCATTTTACAGCAGGTTGGAGCAGCCTGTATCTCAGCACAGGAATAAGGTAGGGAAGAATTCTAAGGCTCATTTTGACTGCCTCCAGAAGTTAGATCAGATGGCAAATTGGATTTGGTGCTAGGTCTTTCCCTTTAGGTTTTACCCCAACAATGTTTTCATTAGTTTCGCTCACTCTCGAAATCAAGCATTTTACAGCAGGTTGGAGCAGCCTGTATCTCAGCACAGGAATAAGGTAGGGAAGAATTCTAAGGCTCATTTTGACTGCCTCCAGAAGTTAGATCAGATGGCAAATTGGATTTGGTGCTAGGTCTTTCCCTTTAGGTTTTACCCCAACAATGTTTTCATTAGTTTCGCTCACTCTCGAAATCAAGCATTTTACAGCAGGTTGGAGCAGCCTGTATCTCAGCACAGGAATAAGGTAGGGAAGAATTCTAAGGATCATTTTGACTGCCTCCAGAAGTTAGATCAGATGGCAAATTGGATTTGGTGCTAGGTCTTTCCCTTTAGGTTTTACCCCAACAATGTTTTCATTAGTTTCGCTCACTCTCGAAATCAAGCATTTTACAGCAGGTTGGAGCAGCCTGTATCTCAGCACAGGAATAAGGTAGGGAAGAATTCAAAGGCTCATTTTGACTGCCTCCAGAAGTTAGATCAGATGGCAAATTGGATTTGGTGCTAGGTCTTTCCCTTTAGGTTTTACCCCAACAATGTTTTCATTAGTTTCGCTCACTCTCGAAATCAAGCATTTTACAGCAGGTTGGAGCAGCCTGTATCTCAGCACAGGAATAAGGTAGGGAAGAATTCAAAGGCTCATTTTGACTGCCTCCAGAAGTTAGATCAGATGGCAAATTGGATTTGGTGCTAGGTCTTTCCCTTTAGGTTTTACCCCAACAATGTTTTCATTAGTTTCGCTCACTCTCGAAATCAAGCATTTTACAGCAGGTTGGAGCAGCCTGTATCTCAGCACAGGAATAAGGTAGGGAAGAATTCTAAGGCTCATTTTGACTGCCTCCAGAAGTTAGATCAGATGGCAAATTGGATTTGGTGCTAGGTCTTTCCCTTTAGGTTTTACCCCAACAATGTTTTCATTAGTTTCGCTCACTCTCGAAATCAAGCATTTTACAGCAGGTTGGAGCAGCCTGTATCTCAGCACAGGAATAAGGTAGGGAAGAATTCTAAGGCTCATTTTGACTGCCTCCAGAAGTTAGATCAGATGGCAAATTGGATTTGGTGCTAGGTCTTTCCCTTTAGGTTTTACCCCAACAATGTTTTCATTAGTTTCGCTCACTCTCGAAATCAAGCATTTTACAGCAGGTTGGAGCAGCCTGTATCTCAGCACAGGAATAAGGTAGGGAAGAATTCTAAGGCTCATTTTGACTGCCTCCAGAAGTTAGATCAGATGGCAAATTGGATTTGGTGCTAGGTCTTTCCCTTTAGGTTTTACCCCAACAATGTTTTCATTAGTTTCGCTCACTCTCGAAATCAAGCATTTTACAGCAGGTTGGAGCAGCCTGTATCTCAGCACAGGAATAAGGTAGGGAAGAATTCTAAGGCTCATTTTGACTGCCTCCAGAAGTTAGATCAGATGGCAAATTGGATTTGGTGCTAGGTCTTTCCCTTTAGGTTTTACCCCAACAATGTTTTCATTAGTTTCGCTCACTCTCGAAATCAAGCATTTTACAGCAGGTTGGAGCAGCCTGTATCTCAGCACAGGAATAAGGTAGGGAAGAATTCTAAGGATCATTTTGACTGCCTCCAGAAGTTAGATCAGATGGCAAATTGGATTTGGTGCTAGGTCTTTCCCTTTAGGTTTTACCCCAACAATGTTTTCATTAGTTTCGCTCACTCTCGAAATCAAGCATTTTACAGCAGGTTGGAGCAGCCTGTATCTCAGCACAGGAATAAGGTAGGGAAGAATTCTAAGGATCATTTTGACTGCCTCCAGAAGTTAGATCAGATGGCAAATTGGATTTGGTGCTAGGTCTTTCCCTTTAGGTTTTACCCCAACAATGTTTTCATTAGTTTCGCTCACTCTCGAAATCAAGCATTTTACAGCAGGTTGGAGCAGCCTGTATCTCAGCACAGGAATAAGGTAGGGAAGAATTCTAAGGCTCATTTTGACTGCCTCCAGAAGTTAGATCAGATGGCAAATTGGATTTGGTGCTAGGTCTTTCCCTTTAGGTTTTACCCCAACAATGTTTTCATTAGTTTCGCTCACTCTCGAAATCAAGCATTTTACAGCAGGTTGGAGCAGCCTGTATCTCAGCACAGGAATAAGGTAGGGAAGAATTCTAAGGATCATTTTGACTGCCTCCAGAAGTTAGATCAGATGGCAAATTGGATTTGGTGCTAGGTCTTTCCCTTTAGGTTTTACCCCAACAATGTTTTCATTAGTTTCGCTCACTCTCGAAATCAAGCATTTTACAGCAGGTTGGAGCAGCCTGTATCTCAGCACAGGAATAAGGTAGGGAAGAATTCTAAGGCTCATTTTGACTGCCTCCAGAAGTTAGATCAGATGGCAAATTGGATTTGGTGCTAGGTCTTTCCCTTTAGGTTTTACCCCAACAATGTTTTTCATTAAGTTTCGCTCACTCTCGAAATCAAGCATTTTACAGCAGGTTGGAGCAGCCTGTATCTCAGCACAGGAATAAGGTAGGGAAGAATTCTAAGGCTCATTTTGACTGCCTCCAGAAGTTAGATCAGATGGCAAATTGGATTTGGTGCTAGGTCTTTCCCTTTAGGTTTTACCCCAACAATGTTTTCATTAGTTTCGCTCACTCTCGAAATCAAGCATTTTACAGCAGGTTGGAGCAGCCTTTATCTCAGCACAGGAATAAGGTAGGGAAGAATTCTAAGGCTCATTTTGACTGCCTCCAGAAGTTAGATCAGATGGCAAATTGGATTTGGTGCTAGGTCTTTCCCTTTAGGTTTTACCCCAACAATGTTTTCATTAGTTTCGCTCACTCTCGAAATCAAGCATTTTACAGCAGGTTGGAGCAGCCTGTATCTCAGCACAGGAATAAGGTAGGGAAGAATTCTAAGGATCATTTTGACTGCCTCCAGAAGTTAGATCAGATGGCAAATTGGATTTGGTGCTAGGTCTTTCCCTTTAGGTTTTACCCCAACAATGTTTTCATTAGTTTCGCTCACTCTCGAAATCAAGCATTTTACAGCAGGTTGGAGCAGCCTGTATCTCAGCACAGGAATAAGGTAGGGAAGAATTCTAAGGATCATTTTGACTGCCTCCAGAAGTTAGATCAGATGGCAAATTGGATTTGGTGCTAGGTCTTTCCCTTTAGGTTTTACCCCAACAATGTTTTCATTAGTTTCGCTCACTCTCGAAATCAAGCATTTTACAGCAGGTTGGAGCAGCCTGTATCTCAGCACAGGAATAAGGTAGGGAAGAATTCTAAGGCTCATTTTGACTGCCTCCAGAAGTTAGATCAGATGGCAAATTGGATTTGGTGCTAGGTCTTTCCCTTTAGGTTTTACCCCAACAATGTTTTCATTAGTTTCGCTCACTCTCGAAATCAAGCATTTTACAGCAGGTTGGAGCAGCCTGTATCTCAGCACAGGAATAAGGTAGGGAAGAATTCAAAGGCTCATTTTTGACTGCCTCCAGAAGTTAGATCAGATGGCAAATTGGATTTGGTGCTAGGGTCTTTCCCTTTAGGTTTTACCCCAACAATGTTTTCATTAGTTTCGCTCACTCTCGAAATCAAGCATTTTACAGCAGGTTGGAGCAGCCTGTATCTCAGCACAGGAATAAGGTAGGGAAGAATTCTAAGGCTCATTTTGACTGCCTCCAGAAGTTAGATGAGATGGCAAATTGGATTTGGTGCTAGGTCTTTCCCTTTAGGTTTTACCCCAACAATGTTTTCATTAGTTTCGCTCACTCTCGAAATCAAGCATTTTACAGCAGGTTGGAGCAGCCTGTATCTCAGCACAGGAATAAGGTAGGGAAGAATTCAAAGGCTCATTTTGACTGCCTCCAGAAGTTAGATCAGATGGCAAATTGGATTTGGTGCTAGGTCTTTCCCTTTAGGTTTTACCCCAACAATGTTTTCATTAGTTTCGCTCACTCTCGAAATCAAGCATTTTACAGCAGGTTGGAGCAGCCTGTATCTCAGCACAGGAATAAGGTAGGGAAGAATTCTAAGGCTCATTTTGACTGCCTCCAGAAGTTAGATCAGATGGCAAATTGGATTTGGTGCTAGGTCTTTCCCTTTAGGTTTTACCCAACAATGTTTTCATTAGTTTCGCTCACTCTCGAAATCAAGCATTTTACAGCAGGTTGGAGCAGCCTGTATCTCAGCACAGGAATAAGGTAGGGAAGAATTCTAAGGATCATTTTGACTGCCTCCAGAAGTTAGATCAGATGGCAAATTGGATTTGGTGCTAGGTCTTTCCCTTTAGGTTTTACCCCAACAATGTTTTCATTAGTTTCGCTCACTCTCGAAATCAAGCATTTTACAGCAGGTTGGAGCAGCCTGTATCTCAGCACAGGAATAAGGTAGGGAAGAATTCTAAGGCTCATTTTGACTGCCTCCAGAAGTTAGATCAGATGGCAAATTGGATTTGGTGCTAGGTCTTTCCCTTTAGGTTTTACCCCAACAATGTTTTCATTAGTTTCGCTCACTCTCGAAATCAAGCATTTTACAGCAGGTTGGAGCAGCCTGTATCTCAGCACAGGAATAAGGTAGGGAAGAATTCTAAGGCTCATTTTGACTGCCTCCAGAAGTTAGATCAGATGGCAAATTGGATTTGGTGCTAGGTCTTTCCCTTTAGGTTTTACCCCAACAATGTTTTCATTAGTTTCGCTCACTCTCGAAATCAAGCATTTTACAGCAGGTTGGAGCAGCCTGTATCTCAGCACAGGAATAAGGTAGGGAAGAATTCTAAGGCTCATTTTGACTGCCTCCAGAAGTTAGATCAGATGGCAAATTGGATTTGGTGCTAGGTCTTTCCCTTTAGGTTTTACCCCAACAATGTTTTCATTAGTTTCGCTCACTCTCGAAATCAAGCATTTTACAGCAGGTTGGAGCAGCCTGTATCTCAGCACAGGAATAAGGTAGGGAAGAATTCTAAGGCTCATTTTGACTGCCTCCAGAAGTTAGATCAGATGGCAAATTGGATTTGGTGCTAGGTCTTTCCCTTTAGGTTTTACCCCAACAATGTTTTCATTAGTTTCGCTCACTCTCGAAATCAAGCATTTTACAGCAGGTTGGAGCAGCCTGTATCTCAGCACAGGAATAAGGTAGGGAAGAATTCTAAGGCTCATTTTGACTGCCTCCAGAAGTTAGATCAGATGGCAAATTGGATTTGGTGCTAGGTCTTTCCCTTTAGGTTTTACCCCAACAATGTTTTCATTAGTTTCGCTCACTCTCGAAATCAAGCATTTTACAGCAGGTTGGAGCAGCCTGTATCTCAGCACAGGAATAAGGTAGGGAAGAATTCTAAGGCTCATTTTGACTGCCTCCAGAAGTTAGATCAGATGGCAAATTGGATTTGGTGCTAGGTCTTTCCCTTTAGGTTTTACCCCAACAATGTTTTCATTAGTTTCGCTCACTCTCGAAATCAAGCATTTTACAGCAGGTTGGAGCAGCCTGTATCTCAGCACAGGAATAAGGTAGGGAAGAATTCTAAGGATCATTTTGACTGCCTCCAGAAGTTAGATCAGATGGCAAATTGGATTTGGTGCTAGGTCTTTCCCTTTAGGTTTTACCCCAACAATGTTTTCATTAGTTTCGCTCACTCTCGAAATCAAGCATTTTACAGCAGGTTGGAGCAGCCTGTATCTCAGCACAGGAATAAGGTAGGGAAGAATTCTAAGGATCATTTTGACTGCCTCCAGAAGTTAGATCAGATGGCAAATTGGATTTGGTGCTAGGTCTTTCCCTTTAGGTTTTACCCCAACAATGTTTTCATTAGTTTCGCTCACTCTCGAAATCAAGCATTTTACAGCAGGTTGGAGCAGCCTGTATCTCAGCACAGGAATAAGGTAGGGAAGAATTCTAAGGATCATTTTGTCTGCCTCCAGAAGTTAGATGAGATGGCAAATTGGATTTGGTGCTAGGTCTTTCCCTTTAGGTTTTACCCCAACAATGTTTTCATTAGTTTCGCTCACTCTCGAAATCAAGCATTTTACAGCAGGTTGGAGCAGCCTGTATCTCAGCACAGGAATAAGGTAGGGAAGAATTCAAAGGCTCATTTTGACTGCCTCCAGAAGTTAGATCAGATGGCAAATTGGATTTGGTGCTAGGTCTTTCCCTTTAGGTTTTACCCCAACAATGTTTTCATTAGTTTCGCTCACTCTCGAAATCAAGCATTTTACAGCAGGTTGGAGCAGCCTGTATCTCAGCACAGGAATAAGGTAGGGAAGAATTCAAAGGCTCATTTTGACTGCCTCCAGAAGTTAGATGAGATGGCAAATTGGATTTGGTGCTAGGTCTTTCCCTTTAGGTTTTACCCCAACAATGTTTTCATTAGTTTCGCTCACTCTCGAAATCAAGCATTTTACAGCAGGTTGGAGCAGCCTGTATCTCAGCACAGGAATAAGGTAGGGAAGAATTCTAAGGCTCATTTTGACTGCCTCCAGAAGTTAGATGAGATGGCAAATTGGATTTGGTGCTAGGTCTTTCCCTTTAGGTTTTACCCCAACAATGTTTTCATTAGTTTCGCTCACTCTCGAAATCAAGCATTTTACAGCAGGTTGGAGCAGCCTGTATCTCAGCACAGGAATAAGGTAGGGAAGAATTCTAAGGCTCATTTTGACTGCCTCCAGAAGTTAGATCAGATGGCAAATTGGATTTGGTGCTAGGTCTTTCCCTTTAGGTTTTACCCCAACAATGTTTTCATTAGTTTCGCTCACTCTCGAAATCAAGCATTTTACAGCAGGTTGGAGCAGCCTGTATCTCAGCACAGGAATAAGGTAGGGAAGAATTCTAAGGCTCATTTTGACTGCCTCCAGAAGTTAGATCAGATGGCAAATTGGATTTGGTGCTAGGTCTTTCCCTTTAGGTTTTACCCCAACAATGTTTTCATTAGTTTCGCTCACTCTCGAAATCAAGCATTTTACAGCAGGTTGGAGCAGCCTGTATCTCAGCACAGGAATAAGGTAGGGAAGAATTCTAAGGCTCATTTTGACTGCCTCCAGAAGTTAGATCAGATGGCAAATTGGATTTGGTGCTAGGTCTTTCCCTTTAGGTTTTACCCCAACAATGTTTTCATTAGTTTCGCTCACTCTCGAAATCAAGCATTTTACAGCAGGTTGGAGCAGCCTGTATCTCAGCACAGGAATAAGGTAGGGAAGAATTCTAAGGCTCATTTTGACTGCCTCCAGAAGTTAGATCAGATGGCAAATTGGATTTGGTGCTAGGTCTTTCCCTTTAGGTTTTACCCCAACAATGTTTTCATTAGTTTCGCTCACTCTCGAAATCAAGCATTTTACAGCAGGTTGGAGCAGCCTGTATCTCAGCACAGGAATAAGGTAGGGAAGAATTCTAAGGATCATTTTGACTGCCTCCAGAAGTTAGATCAGATGGCAAATTGGATTTGGTGCTAGGTCTTTCCCTTTAGGTTTTACCCCAACAATGTTTTCATTAGTTTCGCTCACTCTCGAAATCAAGCATTTTACAGCAGGTTGGAGCAGCCTGTATCTCAGCACAGGAATAAGGTAGGGAAGAATTCTAAGGATCATTTTGACTGCCTCCAGAAGTTAGATCAGATGGCAAATTGGATTTGGTGCTAGGTCTTTCCCTTTAGGTTTTACCCCCACAATGTTTTCATTAGTTTCGCTCACTCTCGAAATCAAGCATTTTACAGCAGGTTGGAGCAGCCTGTATCTCAGCACAGGAATAAGGTAGGGAAGAATTCTAAGGCTCATTTTGACTGCCTCCAGAAGTTAGATCAGATGGCAAATTGGATTTGGTGCTAGGTCTTTCCCTTTAGGTTTTACCCCAACAATGTTTTCATTAGTTTCGCTCACTCTCGAAATCAAGCATTTTACAGCAGGTTGGAGCAGCCTGTATCTCAGCACAGGAATAAGGTAGGGAAGAATTCTAAGGCTCATTTTGACTGCCTCCAGAAGTTAGATCAGATGGCAAATTGGATTTGGTGCTAGGTCTTTCCCTTTAGGTTTTACCCCAACAATGTTTTCATTAGTTTCGCTCACTCTCGAAATCAAGCATTTTACAGCAGGTTGGAGCAGCCTGTATCTCAGCACAGGAATAAGGTAGGGAAGAATTCTAAGGCTCATTTTGACTGCCTCCAGAAGTTAGATCAGATGGCAAATTGGATTTGGTGCTAGGTCTTTCCCTTTAGGTTTTACCCCAACAATGTTTTCATTAGTTTCGCTCACTCTCGAAATCAAGCATTTTACAGCAGGTTGGAGCAGCCTGTATCTCAGCATAGGAATAAGGTAGGGAAGAATTCTAAGGATCATTTTGACTGCCTCCAGAAGTTAGATCAGATGGCAAATTGGATTTGGTGCTAGGTCTTTCCCTTTAGGTTTTACCCCAACAATGTTTTCATTAGTTTCGCTCACTCTCGAAATCAAGCATTTTACAGCAGGTTGGAGCAGCCTGTATCTCAGCACAGTAATAAGGTAGGGAAGAATTCTAAGGATCATTTTGACTACCTCCAGAAGTTAGATCAGATGGCAAATTGGATTTGGTGCTAGGTCTTTCCCTTTAGGTTTTACCCCAACAATGTTTTCATTAGTTTCGCTCACTCTCGAAATCAAGCATTTTACAGCAGGTTGGAGCAGCCTGTATCTCAGCACAGGAATAAGGTAGGGAAGAATTCTAAGGCTCATTTTGACTGCCTCCAGAAGTTAGATCAGATGGCAAATTGGATTTGGTGCTAGGTCTTTCCCTTTAGGTTTTACCCCAACAATGTTTTCATTAGTTTCGCTCACTCTCGAAATCAAGCATTTTACAGCAGGTTGGAGCAGCCTGTATCTCAGCACAGGAATAAGGTAGGGAAGAATTCTAAGGATCATTTTGACTGCCTCCAGAAGTTAGATCAGATGGCAAATTGGATTTGGTGCTAGGTCTTTCCCTTTAGGTTTTACCCCAACAATGTTTTCATTAGTTTCGCTCACTCTCGAAATCAAGCATTTTACAGCAGGTTGGAGCAGCCTGTATCTCAGCACAGGAATAAGGTAGGGAAGAATTCTAAGGCTCATTTTGACTGCCTCCAGAAGTTAGATCAGATGGCAAATTGGATTTGGTGCTAGGTCTTTCCCTTTAGGTTTTACCCCAACAATGTTTTCATTAGTTTCGCTCACTCTCGAAATCAAGCATTTTACAGCAGGTTGGAGCAGCCTGTATCTCAGCACAGGAATAAGGTAGGGAAGAATTCTAAGGCTCATTTTGACTGCCTCCAGAAGTTAGATCAGATGGCAAATTGGATTTGGTGCTAGGTCTTTCCCTTTAGGTTTTACCCCAACAATGTTTTCATTAGTTTCGCTCACTCTCGAAATCAAGCATTTTACAGCAGGATGGAGCAGCCTGTATCTCAGCACAGGAATAAGGTAGGGAAGAATTCAAATGCTCATTTTGACTGCCTCCAGAAGTTAGATCAGATGGCAAATTGGATTTGGTGCTAGGTCTTTCCCTTTAGGTTTTACCCCAACAATGTTTTCATTAGTTTCGCTCACTCTCGAAATCAAGCATTTTACAGCAGGTTGGAGCAGCCTGTATCTCAGCACAGGAATAAGGTAGGGAAGAATTCTAAGGCTCATTTTGACTGCCTCCAGAAGTTAGATCAGATGGCAAATTGGATTTGGTGCTAGGTCTTTCCCTTTAGGTTTTACCCCAACAATGTTTTCATTAGTTTCGCTCACTCTCGAAATCAAGCATTTTACAGCAGGTTGGAGCAGCCTGTATCTCAGCACAGGAATAAGGTAGGGAAGAATTCTAAGGATCATTTTGACTGCCTCCAGAAGTTAGATCAGATGGCAAATTGGATTTGGTGCTAGGTCTTTCCCTTTAGGTTTTACCCCAACAATGTTTTCATTAGTTTCGCTCACTCTCGAAATCAAGCATTTTACAGCAGGTTGGAGCAGCCTGTATCTCAGCACAGGAATAAGGTAGGGAAGAATTCTAAGGCTCATTTTGACTGCCTCCAGAAGTTAGATCAGATGGCAAATTGGATTTGGTGCTAGGTCTTTCCCTTTAGGTTTTACCCCAACAATGTTTTCATTAGTTTCGCTCACTCTCGAAATCAAGCATTTTACAGCAGGTTGGAGCAGCCTGTATCTCAGCACAGGAATAAGGTAGGGAAGAATTCTAAGGCTCATTTTGACTGCCTCCAGAAGTTAGATCAGATGGCAAATTGGATTTGGTGCTAGGTCTTTCCCTTTAGGTTTTACCCCAACAATGTTTTCATTAGTTTTGCTCACTCTCGAAATCAAGCATTTTACAGCAGGTTGGAGCAGCCTGTATCTCAGCACAGGAATAAGGTAGGGAAGAATTCTAAGGATCATTTTGACTGCCTCCAGAAGTTAGATCAGATGGCAAATTGGATTTGGTGCTAGGTCCTTTCCCTTTAGGTTTTACCCCAACAATGTTTTCATTAGTTTCGCTCACTCTCGAAATCAAGCATTTTACAGTAGGTTGGAGCAGCCTGTATCTCAGCACAGGAATAAGGTAGGGAAGAATTCAAATGCTCATTTTGACTGCCTCCAGAAGTTAGATCAGATGGCAAATTGGATTTGGTGCTAGGTCTTTCCCTTTAGGTTTTACCCCAACAATGTTTTCATTAGTTTCGCTCACTCTCGAAATCAAGCATTTTACAGCAGGTTGGAGCAGCCTGTATCTCAGCACAGGAATAAGGGTAGGGAAGAATTCTAAGGATCATTTTGACTGCCTCCAGAAGTTAGATCAGATGGCAAATTGGATTTGGTGCTAGGTCTTTCCCTTTAGGTTTTACCCCAACAATGTTTTCATTAGTTTCGCTCACTCTCGAAATCAAGCATTTTACAGCAGGTTGGAGCAGCCTGTATCTCAGCACAGGAATAAGGTAGGGAAGAATTCTAAGGCTCATTTTGACTGCCTCCAGAAGTTAGATCAGATGGCAAATTGGATTTGGTGCTAGGTCTTTCCCTTTAGGTTTTACCCCAACAATGTTTTCATTAGTTTCGCTCACTCTCGAAATCAAGCATTTTACAGCAGGTTGGAGCAGCCTGTATCTCAGCACAGGAATAAGGTAGGGAAGAATTCTAAGGATCATTTTGACTGCCTCCAGAAGTTAGATCAGATGGCAAATTGGATTTGGTGCTAGGTCTTTTCCCTTTAGGTTTTACCCCAACAATGTTTTCATTAGTTTCGCTCACTCTCGAAATCAAGCATTTTACAGCAGGTTGGAGCAGCCTGTATCTCAGCACAGGAATAAGGTAGGGAAGAATTCTAAGGGCTCATTTTGACTGCCTCCAGAAGTTAGATCAGATGGCAAATTGGATTTGGTGCTAGGTCTTTCCCTTTAGGTTTTACCCCAACAATGTTTTCATTAGTTTTCGCTCACTCTCGAAATCAAGCATTTTACAGCAGGTTGGAGCAGCCTGTATCTCAGCACAGGAATAAGGTAGGGAAGAATTCTAAGGATCATTTTGACTGCCTCCAGAAGTTAGATCAGATGGCAAATTGGATTTGGTGCTAGGTCTTTCCCTTTAGGTTTTACCCCAACAATGTTTTCATTAGTTTTGCTCACTCTCGAAATCAAGCATTTTACAGCAGGTTGGAGCAGCCTGTATCTCAGCACAGGAATAAGGTAGGGAAGAATTCTAAGGCTCATTTTGACTGCCTCCAGAAGTTAGATCAGATGGCAAAATTGGATTTGGTGCTAGGTCTTTCCCTTTAGGTTTTACCCCAACAATGTTTTCATTAGTTTTGCTCACTCTCGAAATCAAGCATTTTACAGCAGGTTGGAGCAGCCTGTATCTCAGCACAGGAATAAGGTAGGGAAGAATTCTAAGGATCATTTTGACTGCCTCCAGAAGTTAGATCAGATGGCAAATTGGATTTGGTGCTAGGTCTTTCCCTTTAGGTTTTACCCCAACAATGTTTTCATTAGTTTCGCTCACTCTCGAAATCAAGCATTTTACAGCAGGTTGGAGCAGCCTGTATCTCAGCACAGGAATAAGGTAGGGAAGAATTCTAAGGATCATTTTGACTGCCTCCAGAAGTTAGATCAGATGGCAAATTGGATTTGGTGCTAGGTCTTTCCCTTTAGGTTTTACCCCAACAATGTTTTCATTAGTTTCGCTCACTCTCGAAATCAAGCATTTTACAGCAGGTTGGAGCAGCCTGTATCTCAGCACAGGAATAAGGTAGGGAAGAATTCTAAGGATCATTTTGACTGCCTCCAGAAGTTAGATCAGATGGCAAATTGGATTTGGTGCTAGGTCTTTCCCTTTAGGTTTTACCCCAACAATGTTTTCATTAGTTTCGCTCACTCTCGAAATCAAGCATTTTACAGCAGGTTGGAGCAGCCTGTATCTCAGCACAGGAATAAGGTAGGGAAGAATTCTAAGGATCATTTTGACTGCCTCCAGAAGTTAGATCAGATGGCAAATTGGATTTGGTGCTAGGTCTTTCCCTTTAGGTTTTACCCCAACAATGTTTTCATTAGTTTTGCTCACTCTCGAAATCAAGCATTTTACAGCAGGTTGGAGCAGCCTGTATCTCAGCACAGGAATAAGGTAGGGAAGAATTCTAAGGATCATTTTGACTGCCTCCAGAAGTTAGATCAGATGGCAAATTGGATTTGGTGCTAGGTCTTTCCCTTTAGGTTTTACCCCAACAATGTTTTCATTAGTTTCGCTCACTCTCGAAATCAAGCATTTTACAGTAGGTTGGAGCAGCCTGTATCTCAGCACAGGAATAAGGTAGGGAAGAATTCAAATGCTCATTTTGACTGCCTCCAGAAGTTAGATCAGATGGCAAATTGGATTTGGTGCTAGGTCTTTCCCTTTAGGTTTTACCCCAACAATGTTTTCATTAGTTTCGCTCACTCTCGAAATCAAGCATTTTACAGCAGGTTGGAGCAGCCTGTATCTCAGCACAGGAATAAGGTAGGGAAGAATTCTAAGGCTCATTTTGACTGCCTCCAGAAGTTAGATCAGATGGCAAATTGGATTTGGTGCTAGGTCTTTCCCTTTAGGTTTTACCCCAACAATGTTTTCATTAGTTTTCGCTCACTCTCGAAATCAAGCATTTTACAGCAGGTTGGAGCAGCCTGTATCTCAGCACAGGAATAAGGTAGGGAAGAATTCTAAGGATCATTTTGACTGCCTCCAGAAGTTAGATCAGATGGCAAATTGGATTTGGTGCTAGGTCTTTCCCTTTAGGTTTTACCCCAACAATGTTTTCATTAGTTTCGCTCACTCTCGAAATCAAGCATTTTACAGCAGGTTGGAGCAGCCTGTATCTCAGCACAGGAATAAGGTAGGGAAGAATTCTAAGGATCATTTTGACTGCCTCCAGAAGTTAGATCAGATGGCAAATTGGATTTGGTGCTAGGTCTTTCCCTTTAGGTTTTACCCCAACAATGTTTTCATTAGTTTCGCTCACTCTCGAAATCAAGCATTTTACAGCAGGTTGGAGCAGCCTGTATCTCAGCACAGGAATAAGGTAGGGAAGAATTCTAAGGATCATTTTGACTGCCTCCAGAAGTTAGATCAGATGGCAAATTGGATTTGGTGCTAGGTCTTTCCCTTTAGGTTTTACCCCAACAATGTTTTCATTAGTTTCGCTCACTCTCGAAATCAAGCATTTTACAGCAGGTTGGAGCAGCCTGTATCTCAGCACAGGAATAAGGTAGGGAAGGAATTCTAAGGATCATTTTGACTGCCTCCAGAAGTTAGATCAGATGGCAAATTGGATTTGGTGCTAGGTCTTTCCCTTTAGGTTTTACCCCAACAATGTTTTCATTAGTTTCGCTCACTCTCGAAATCAAGCATTTTACAGTAGGTTGGAGCAGCCTGTATCTCAGCACAGGAATAAGGTAGGGAAGAATTCTAAGGCTCATTTTGACTGCCTCCAGAAGTTAGATCAGATGGCAAATTGGATTTGGTGCTAGGTCTTTCCCTTTAGGTTTTACCCCAACAATGTTTTCATTAGTTTCGCTCACTCTCGAAATCAAGCATTTTACAGCAGGTTGGAGCAGCCTGTATCTCAGCACAGGAATAAGGTAGGGAAGAATTCTAAGGCTCATTTTGACTGCCTCCAGAAGTTAGATCAGATGGCAAATTGGATTTGGTGCTAGGTCTTTCCCTTTAGGTTTTACCCCAACAATGTTTTCATTAGTTTCGCTCACTCTCGAAAATCAAGCATTTTACAGCAGGTTGGAGCAGCCTGTATCTCAGCACAGGAATAAGGTAGGGAAGAATTCTAAGGCTCATTTTGACTGCCTCCAGAAGTTAGATCAGATGGCAAATTGGATTTGGTGCTAGGTCTTTCCCTTTAGGTTTTACCCCAACAATGTTTTCATTAGTTTTCGCTCACTCTCGAAAATCAAGCATTTTACAGCAGGTTGGAGCAGCCTGTATCTCAGCACAGGAATAAGGTAGGGAAGAATTCTAAGGCTCATTTTGACTGCCTCCAGAAGTTAGATCAGATGGCAAATTGGATTTGGTGCTAGGTCTTTCCCTTTAGGTTTTACCCCAACAATGTTTTCATTAGTTTCGCTCACTCTCGAAATCAAGCATTTTACAGCAGGTTGGAGCAGCCTGTATCTCAGCACAGGAATAAGGTAGGGAAGAATTCTAAGGCTCATTTTGACTGCCTCCAGAAGTTAGATCAGATGGCAAATTGGATTTGGTGCTAGGTCTTTCCCTTTAGGTTTTACCCCAACAATGTTTTCATTAGTTTCGCTCACTCTCGAAATCAAGCATTTTACAGCAGGTTGGAGCAGCCTGTATCTCAGCACAGGAATAAGGGAGGGAAGAATTCTAAGGCTCATTTTGACTGCCTCCAGAAGTTAGATCAGATGGCAAATTGGATTTGGTGCTAGGTCTTTCCCTTTAGGTTTTACCCCAACAATGTTTTCATTAGTTTCGCTCACTCTCGAAATCAAGCATTTTACAGCAGGTTGGAGCAGCCTGTATCTCAGCACAGGAATAAGGTAGGGAAGAATTCTAAGGCTCATTTTGACTGCCTCCAGAAGTTAGATCAGATGGCAAATTGGATTTGGTGCTAGGTCTTTCCCTTTAGGTTTTACCCCCAACAATGTTTTCATTAGTTTCGCTCACTCTCGAAATCAAGCATTTTACAGCAGGTTGGAGCAGCCTGTATCTCAGCACAGGAATAAGGTAGGGAAGAATTCTAAGGCTCATTTTGACTGCCTCCAGAAGTTAGATCAGATGGCAAATTGGATTTGGTGCTAGGTCTTTCCCTTTAGGTTTTACCCCAACAATGTTTTCATTAGTTTCGCTCACTCTCGAAATCAAGCATTTTACAGCAGGTTGGAGCAGCCTGTATCTCAGCACAGGAATAAGGTAGGGAAGAATTCTAAGGCTCATTTTGACTGCCTCCAGAAGTTAGATCAGATGGCAAATTGGATTTGGTGCTAGGTCTTTCCCTTTAGGTTTTACCCCAACAATGTTTTCATTAGTTTCGCTCACTCTCGAAATCAAGCATTTTACAGCAGGTTGGAGCAGCCTGTATCTCAGCACAGGAATAAGGTAGGGAAGAATTCTAAGGCTCATTTTGACTGCCTCCAGAAGTTAGATCAGATGGCAAATTGGATTTGGTGCTAGGTCTTTCCCTTTAGGTTTTACCCCAACAATGTTTTCATTAGTTTTGCTCACTCTCGAAATCAAGCATTTTACAGCAGGTTGGAGCAGCCTGTATCTCAGCACAGGAATAAGGTAGGGAAGAATTCTAAGGCTCATTTTGACTGCCTCCAGAAGTTAGATCAGATGGCAAATTGGATTTGGTGCTAGGTCTTTCCCTTTAGGTTTTACCCCAACAATGTTTTCATTAGTTTCGCTCACTTCTCGAAATCAAGCATTTTACAGCAGGTTGGAGCAGCCTTGTATCTCAGCACAGGAATAAGGTAGGAAGAATTCTAAGGCTCATTTTTGACTGCCTCCAGAAGTTAGATCAGATGGCAAATTGGATTTGGTGCTAGGTCTTTCCCTTTAGGTTTTACCCCAACAATGTTTTCATTAGTTTCGCTCACTCTCGAAATCAAGCATTTTACAGCAGGTTGGAGCAGCCTGTATCTCAGCACAGGAATAAGGTAGGGAAGAATTCTAAGGATCATTTTGACTGCCTCCAGAAGTTAGATCAGATGGCAAATTGGATTTGGTGCTAGGTCTTTCCCTTTAGGTTTTACCCCAACAATGTTTTCATTAGTTTCGCTCACTCTCGAAATCAAGCATTTTACAGCAGGTTGGAGCAGCCTGTATCTCAGCACAGGAATAAGGTAGGGAAGAATTCTAAGGCTCATTTTGACTGCCTCCAGAAGTTAGATCAGATGGCAAATTGGATTTGGTGCTAGGTCTTTCCCTTTAGGTTTTACCCCAACAATGTTTTCATTAGTTTTCGCTCACTCTCGAAATCAAGCATTTTACAGCAGGTTGGAGCAGCCTGTATCTCAGCACAGGAATAAGGTAGGGAAGAATTCTAAGGATCATTTTGACTGCCTCCAGAAGTTAGATCAGATGGCAAATTGGATTTGGTGCTAGGTCTTTCCCTTTAGGTTTTTACCCCAACAATGTTTTCATTAGTTTCGCTCACTCTCGAAATCAAGCATTTTACAGCAGGTTGGAGCAGCCTGTATCTCAGCACAGGAATAAGGTAGGGAAGAATTCTAAGGCTCATTTTGACTGCCTCCAGAAGTTAGATCAGATGGCAAATTGGATTTGGTGCTAGGTCTTTCCCTTTAGGTTTTACCCCAACAATGTTTTCATTAGTTTCGCTCACTCTCGAAATCAAGCATTTTACAGCAGGTTGGAGCAGCCTGTATCTCAGCACAGGAATAAGGTAGGGAAGAATTCTAAGGATCATTTTGACTGCCTCCAGAAGTTAGATCAGATGGCAAATTGGATTTGGTGCTAGGTCTTTCCCTTTAGGTTTTACCCCAACAATGTTTTCATTAGTTTCGCTCACTCTCGAAATCAAGCATTTTACAGCAGGTTGGAGCAGCCTGTATCTCAGCACAGGAATAAGGTAGGGAAGAATTCTAAGGCTCATTTTGACTGCCTCCAGAAGTTAGATCAGATGGCAAATTGGATTTGGTGCTAAGTCTTTCCCTTTAGGTTTTACCCCAACAATGTTTTCATTAGTTTCGCTCACTCTCGAAATCAAGCATTTTACAGCAGGTTGGAGCAGCCTGTATCTCAGCACAGGAATAAGGTAGGGAAGAATTCTAAGGCTCATTTTGACTGCCTCCAGAAGTTAGATCAGATGGCAAATTGGATTTGGTGCTAGGTCTTTCCCTTTAGGTTTTACCCCAACAATGTTTTCATTAGTTTCGCTCACTCTCGAAATCAAGCATTTTACAGCAGGTTGGAGCAGCCTGTATCTCAGCACAGGAATAAGGTAGGGAAGAATTCTAAGGCTCATTTTGACTGCCTCCAGAAGTTAGATCAGATGGCAAATTGGATTTGGTGCTAGGTCTTTCCCTTTAGGTTTTACCCCAACAATGTTTTCATTAGTTTCGCTCACTCTCGAAATCAAGCATTTTACAGCAGGTTGGAGCAGCCTGTATCTCAGCACAGGAATAAGGTAGGGAAGAATTCAAATGCTCATTTTGACTGCCTCCAGAAGTTAGATCAGATGGCAAATTGGATTTGGTGCTAGGTCTTTCCCTTTAGGTTTTACCCCAACAATGTTTTCATTAGTTTCGCTCACTCTCGAAATCAAGCATTTTACAGCAGGTTGGAGCAGCCTGTATCTCAGCACAGAAATAAGGTAGGGAAGAATTCTAAGGCTCATTTTGACTGCCTCCAGAAGTTAGATCAGATGGCAAATTGGATTTGGTGCTAGGTCTTTCCCTTTAGGTTTTACCCCAACAATGTTTTCATTAGTTTCGCTCACTCTCGAAATCAAGCATTTTACAGCAGGTTGGAGCAGCCTGTATCTCAGCACAGGAATAAGGTAGGGAAGAATTCTAAGGCTCATTTTGACTGCCTCCAGAAGTTAGATCAGATGGCAAATTGGATTTGGTGCTAGGTCTTTCCCTTTAGGTTTTACCCCAACAATGTTTTCATTAGTTTCGCTCACTCTCGAAATCAAGCATTTTACAGCAGGTTGGAGCAGCCTGTATCTCAGCACAGGAATAAGGTAGGGAAGAATTCTAAGGATCATTTTGACTGCCTCCAGAAGTTAGATCAGATGGCAAATTGGATTTGGTGCTAGGTCTTTCCCTTTAGGTTTTACCCCAACAATGTTTTCATTAGTTTCGCTCACTCTCGAAAGCAAGCATTTTACAGCAGGTTGGAGCAGCCTGTATCTCAGCACAGGAATAAGGTAGGGAAGAATTCTAAGGCTCATTTTGACTGCCTCCAGAAGTTAGATCAGATGGCAAATTGGATTTGGTGCTAAGTCTTTCCCTTTAGGTTTTACCCCAACAATGTTTTCATTAGTTTCGCTCACTCTCGAAATCAAGCATTTTACAGCAGGTTGGAGCAGCCTGTATCTCAGCACAGGAATAAGGTAGGGAAGAATTCTAAGGCTCATTTTGACTGCCTCCAGAAGTTAGATCAGATGGCAAATTGGATTTGGTGCTAGGTCTTTCCCTTTAGGTTTTACCCCAACAATGTTTTCATTAGTTTCGCTCACTCTCGAAATCAAGCATTTTACAGCAGGTTGGAGCAGCCTGTATCTCAGCACAGGAATAAGGTAGGGAAGAATTCTAAGGCTCATTTTGACTGCCTCCAGAAGTTAGATCAGATGGCAAATTGGATTTGGTGCTAGGTCTTTCCCTTTAGGTTTTACCCCAACAATGTTTTCATTAGTTTCGCTCACTCTCGAAATCAAGCATTTTACAGCAGGATGGAGCAGCCTGTATCTCAGCACAGGAATAAGGTAGGGAAGAATTCTAAGGATCATTTTGACTGCCTCCAGAAGTTAGATCAGATGGCAAATTGGATTTGGTGCTAGGTCTTTCCCTTTAGGTTTTACCCCAACAATGTTTTCATTAGTTTCGCTCACTCTCGAAATCAAGCATTTTACAGCAGGTTGGAGCAGCCTGTATCTCAGCACAGGAATAAGGTAGGGAAGAATTCTAAGGATCATTTTGACTGCCTCCAGAAGTTAGATCAGATGGCAAATTGGATTTGGTGCTAGGTCTTTCCCTTTAGGTTTTACCCCAACAATGTTTTCATTAGTTTCGCTCACTCTCGAAATCAAGCATTTTACAGCAGGTTGGAGCAGCCTGTATCTCAGCACAGGAATAAGGTAGGGAAGAATTCTAAGGCTCATTTTGACTGCCTCCAGAAGTTAGATCAGATGGCAAATTGGATTTGGTGCTAGGTCTTTCCCTTTAGGTTTTACCCCAACAATGTTTTCATTAGTTTTGCTCACTCTCGAAATCAAGCATTTTACAGCAGGTTGGAGCAGCCTGTATCTCAGCACAGGAATAAGGTAGGGAAGAATTCTAAGGCTCATTTTGACTGCCTCCAGAAGTTAGATCAGATGGCAAATTGGATTTGGTGCTAGGTCTTTCCCTTTAGGTTTTACCCCAACAATGTTTTCATTAGTTTCGCTCACTCTCGAAATCAAGCATTTTACAGCAGGTTGGAGCAGCCTGTATCTCAGCACAGGAATAAGGTAGGGAAGAATTCTAAGGCTCATTTTGACTGCCTCCAGAAGTTAGATCAGATGGCAAATTGGATTTGGTGCTAGGTCTTTCCCTTTAGGTTTTACCCCAACAATGTTTTCATTAGTTTCGCTCACTCTCGAAATCAAGCATTTTACAGCAGGTTGGAGCAGCCTGTATCTCAGCACAGGAATAAGGTAGGGAAGAATTCTAAGGATCATTTTGACTGCCTCCAGAAGTTAGATCAGATGGCAAATTGGATTTGGTGCTAGGTCTTTCCCTTTAGGTTTTACCCCAACAATGTTTTCATTAGTTTCGCTCACTCTCGAAATCAAGCATTTTACAGCTGGTTGGAGCAGCCTGTATCTCAGCACAGGAATAAGGTAGGGAAGAATTCTAAGGCTCATTTTGACTGCCTCCAGAAGTTAGATCAGATGGCAAATTGGATTTGGTGCTAGGTCTTTCCCTTTAGGTTTTACCCCCAACAATGTTTTCATTAGTTTCGCTCACTCTCGAAATCAAGCATTTTACAGCAGGTTGGAGCAGCCTGTATCTCAGCACAGGAATAAGGTAGGGAAGAATTCTAAGGATCATTTTGACTGCCTCCAGAAGTTAGATCAGATGGCAAATTGGATTTGGTGCTAGGTCTTTCCCTTTAGGTTTTACCCCAACAATGTTTTCATTAGTTTCGCTCACTCTCGAAATCAAGCATTTTACAGCAGGTTGGAGCAGCCTGTATCTCAGCACAGGAATAAGGTAGGGAAGAATTCTAAGGCTCATTTTGACTGCCTCCAGAAGTTAGATCAGATGGCAAATTGGATTTGGTGCTAGGTCTTTCCCTTTAGGTTTTACCCCAACAATGTTTTCATTAGTTTCGCTCACTCTCGAAATCAAGCATTTTACAGCAGGTTGGAGCAGCCTGTATCTCAGCACAGGAATAAGGTAGGGAAGAATTCTAAGGCTCATTTTGACTGCCTCCAGAAGTTAGATCAGATGGCAAATTGGATTTGGTGCTAGGTCTTTCCCTTTAGGTTTTACCCCAACAATGTTTTCATTAGTTTCGCTCACTCTCGAAATCAAGCATTTTACAGCAGGTTGGAGCAGCCTGTATCTCAGCACAGGAATAAGGTAGGGAAGAATTCTAAGGATCATTTTGACTGCCTCCAGAAGTTAGATCAGATGGCAAATTGGATTTGGTGCTAGGTCTTTCCCTTTAGGTTTTACCCCAACAATGTTTTCATTAGTTTCGCTCACTCTCGAAATCAAGCATTTTACAGCAGGTTGGAGCAGCCTGTATCTCAGCACAGGAATAAGGTAGGGAAGAATTCTAAGGATCATTTTGACTGCCTCCAGAAGTTAGATCAGATGGCAAATTGGATTTGGTGCTAGGTCTTTCCCTTTAGGTTTTACCCCAACAATGTTTTCATTAGTTTCGCTCACTCTCGAAATCAAGCATTTTACAGCTGGTTGGAGCAGCCTGTATCTCAGCACAGGAATAAGGTAGGGAAGAATTCTAAGGCTCATTTTGACTGCCTCCAGAAGTTAGATCAGATGGCAAATTGGATTTGGTGCTAGGTCTTTCCCTTTAGGTTTTACCCCAACAATGTTTTCATTAGTTTCGCTCACTCTCGAAATCAAGCATTTTACAGCAGGTTGGAGCAGCCTGTATCTCAGCACAGGAATAAGGTAGGGAAGAATTCTAAGGCTCATTTTGACTGCCTCCAGAAGTTAGATCAGATGGCAAATTGGATTTGGTGCTAAGTCTTTCCCTTTAGGTTTTACCCCAACAATGTTTTCATTAGTTTCGCTCACTCTCGAAATCAAGCATTTTACAGCAGGTTGGAGCAGCCTGTATCTCAGCACAGGAATAAGGTAGGGAAGAATTCTAAGGCTCATTTTGACTGCCTCCAGAAGTTAGATCAGATGGCAAATTGGATTTGGTGCTAGGTCTTTCCCTTTAGGTTTTACCCCAACAATGTTTTCATTAGTTTCGCTCACTCTCGAAATCAAGCATTTTACAGCAGGTTGGAGCAGCCTGTATCTCAGCACAGGAATAAGGTAGGGAAGAATTCTAAGGCTCATTTTGACTGCCTCCAGAAGTTAGATCAGATGGCAAATTGGATTTGGTGCTAGGTCTTTCCCTTTAGGTTTTACCCCAACAATGTTTTCATTAGTTTCGCTCACTCTCGAAATCAAGCATTTTACAGCAGGTTGGAGCAGCCTGTATCTCAGCACAGGAATAAGGTAGGGAAGAATTCTAAGGATCATTTTGACTGCCTCCAGAAGTTAGATCAGATGGCAAATTGGATTTGGTGCTAGGTCTTTCCCTTTAGGTTTTACCCCAACAATGTTTTCATTAGTTTTGCTCACTCTCGAAATCAAGCATTTTACAGCAGGTTGGAGCAGCCTGTATCTCAGCACAGGAATAAGGTAGGGAAGAATTCTAAGGATCATTTTGACTGCCTCCAGAAGTTAGATCAGATGGCAAATTGGATTTGGTGCTAGGTCTTTCCCTTTAGGTTTTACCCCAACAATGTTTTCATTAGTTTCGCTCACTCTCGAAATCAAGCATTTTACAGCAGGTTGGAGCAGCCTGTATCTCAGCACAGGAATAAGGTAGGGAAGAATTCTAAGGCTCATTTTGACTGCCTCCAGAAGTTAGATCAGATGGCAAATTGGATTTGGTGCTAGGTCTTTCCCTTTAGGTTTTACCCCAACAATGTTTTCATTAGTTTCGCTCACTCTCGAAATCAAGCATTTTACAGCAGGTTGGAGCAGCCTGTATCTCAGCACAGGAATAAGGTAGGGAAGAATTCTAAGGCTCATTTTGACTGCCTCCAGAAGTTAGATCAGATGGCAAATTGGATTTGGTGCTAGGTCTTTCCCTTTAGGTTTTACCCCAACAATGTTTTCATTAGTTTCGCTCACTCTCTAAATCAAGCATTTTACAGCAGGTTGGAGCAGCCTGTATCTCAGCACAGGAATAAGGTAGGGAAGAATTCTAAGGATCATTTTGACTGCCTCCAGAAGTTAGATCAGATGGCAAATTGGATTTGGTGCTAGGTCTTTCCCTTTAGGTTTTACCCCAACAATGTTTTCATTAGTTTCGCTCACTCTCGAAATCAAGCATTTTACAGCAGGTTGGAGCAGCCTGTATCTCAGCACAGGAATAAGGTAGGGAAGAATTCTAAGGATCATTTTGACTGCCTCCAGAAGTTAGATCAGATGGCAAATTGGATTTGGTGCTAGGTCTTTCCCTTTAGGTTTTACCCCAACAATGTTTTCATTAGTTTCGCTCACTCTCGAAATCAAGCATTTTACAGCAGGTTGGAGCAGCCTGTATCTCAGCACAGGAATAAGGTAGGGAAGAATTCTAAGGCTCATTTTGACTGCCTCCAGAAGTTAGATCAGATGGCAAATTGGATTTGGTGCTAAGTCTTTCCCTTTAGGTTTTACTCCAACAATGTTTTCATTAGTTTCGCTCACTCTCGAAATCAAGCATTTTACAGCAGGTTGGAGCAGCCTGTATCTCAGCACAGGAATAAGGTAGGGAAGAATTCTAAGGCTCATTTTGACTGCCTCCAGAAGTTAGGTCAGATGGCAAATTGGATTTGGCGCTAGGTCTTTCCCTTTAGGTTTTACCCCAACAATGTTTTCATTAGTTTCGCTCACTCTCGAAATCAAGCATTTTACAGCAGGTTGGAGCAGCCTGTATCTCAGCACAGGAATAAGGTAGGGAAGAATTCTAAGGCTCATTTTGACTGCCTCCAGAAGTTAGATCAGATGGCAAATTGGATTTGGTGCTAGGTCTTTCCCTTTAGGTTTTACCCCAACAATGTTTTCATTAGTTTTGCTCACTCTCGAAATCAAGCATTTTACAGCAGGTTGGAGCAGCCTGTATCTCAGCACAGGAATAAGGTAGGGAAGAATTCTAAGGCTCATTTTGACTGCCTCCAGAAGTTAGATCAGATGGCAAATTGGATTTGGTGCTAGGTCTTTCCCTTTAGGTTTTACCCCAACAATGTTTTCATTAGTTTTGCTCACTCTCGAAATCAAGCATTTTACAGCAGGTTGGAGCAGCCTGTATCTCAGCACAGGAATAAGGTAGGGAAGAATTCTAAGGATCATTTTGACTGCCTCCAGAAGTTAGATCAGATGGCAAATTGGATTTGGTGCTAGGTCTTTCCCTTTAGGTTTTACCCCAACAATGTTTTCATTAGTCTCGCTCACTCTCGAAATCAAGCATTTTACAGCAGGTTGGAGCAGCCTGTATCTCAGCATAGGAATAAGGTAGGGAAGAATTCAAATGCTCATTTTGACTGCCTCCAGAAGTTAGATCAGATGGCAAATTGGATTTGGTGCTAGGTCTTTCCCTTTAGGTTTTACCCCAACAATGTTTTCATTAGTTTCGCTCACTCTCGAAATCAAGCATTTTACAGCAGGTTGGAGCAGCCTGTATCTCAGCACAGGAATAAGGTAGGGAAGAATTCTAAGGATCATTTTGACTGCCTCCAGAAGTTAGATCAGATGGCAAATTGGATTTGGTGCTAGGTCTTTCCCTTTAGGTTTTACCCCAACAATGTTTTCATTAGTTTCGCTCACTCTCGAAATCAAGCATTTTACAGCAGGTTGGAGCAGCCTGTATCTAAGCACAGGAATAAGGTAGGGAAGAATTCTAAGGATCATTTTGACTGCCTCCAGAAGTTAGATCAGATGGCAAATTGGATTTGGTGCTAGGTCTTTCCCTTTAGGTTTTACCCCAACAATGTTTTCATTAGTTTTGCTCACTCTCGAAATCAAGCATTTTACAGCAGGTTGGAGCAGCCTGTATCTCAGCACAGGAATAAGGTAGGGAAGAATTCTAAGGATCATTTTGACTGCCTCCAGAAGTTAGATCAGATGGCAAATTGGATTTGGTGCTAGGTCTTTCCCTTTAGGTTTTACCCCAACAATGTTTTCATTAGTTTCGCTCACTCTCGAAATCAAGCATTTTACAGCAGGTTGGAGCAGCCTGTATCTCAGCACAGGAATAAGGTAGGGAAGAATTCAAATGCTCATTTTGACTGCCTCCAGAAGTTAGATCAGATGGCAAATTGGATTTGGTGCTAGGTCTTTCCCTTTAGGTTTTACCCCAACAATGTTTTCATTAGTTTCGCTCACTCTCGAAATCAAGCATTTTACAGCAGGTTGGAGCAGCCTGTATCTCAGCACAGGAATAAGGTAGGGAAGAATTCTAAGGCTCATTTTGACTGCCTCCAGAAGTTAGATCAGATGGCAAATTGGATTTGGTGCTAGGTCTTTCCCTTTAGGTTTTACCCCAACAATGTTTTCATTAGTTTCGCTCACTCTCGAAATCAAGCATTTTACAGCAGGTTGGAGCAGCCTGTATCTCAGCACAGGAATAAGGTAGGGAAGAATTCTAAGGCTCATTTTGACTGCCTCCAGAAGTTAGATCAGATGGCAAATTGGATTTGGTGCTAGGTCTTTCCCTTTAGGTTTTACCCCAACAATGTTTTCATTAGTTTCGCTCACTCTCGAAATCAAGCATTTTACAGCAGGTTGGAGCAGCCTGTATCTCAGCACAGGAATAAGGTAGGGAAGAATTCTAAGGCTCATTTTGACTGCCTCCAGAAGTTAGATCAGATGGCAAATTGGATTTGGTGCTAGGTCTTTCCCTTTAGGTTTTACCCCAACAATGTTTTCATTAGTTTCGCTCACTCTCGAAATCAAGCATTTTACAGCAGGTTGGAGCAGCCTGTATCTCAGCACAGGAATAAGGTAGGGAAGAATTCTAAGGCTCATTTTGACTGCCTCCAGAAGTTAGATCAGATGGCAAATTGGATTTGGTGCTAGGTCTTTCCCTTTAGGTTTTACCCCAACAATGTTTTCATTAGTTTCGCTCACTCTCGAAATCAAGCATTTTACAGCAGGTTGGAGCAGCCTGTATCTCAGCACAGGAATAAGGTAGGGAAGAATTCTAAGGATCATTTTGACTGCCTCCAGAAGTTAGATCAGATGGCAAATTGGATTTGGTGCTAGGTCTTTCCCTTTAGGTTTTACCCCAACAATGTTTTCATTAGTTTCGCTCACTCTCGAAATCAAGCATTTTACAGCAGGTTGGAGCAGCCTGTATCTCAGCACAGGAATAAGGTAGGGAAGAATTCTAAGGCTCATTTTGACTGCCTCCAGAAGTTAGATCAGATGGCAAATTGGATTTGGTGCTAGGTCTTTCCCTTTAGGTTTTACCCCAACAATGTTTTCATTAGTTTCGCTCACTCTCGAAATCAAGCATTTTACAGCAGGTTGGAGCAGCCTGTATCTCAGCACAGGAATAAGGTAGGGAAGAATTCTAAGGCTCATTTTGACTGCCTCCAGAAGTTAGATCAGATGGCAAATTGGATTTGGTGCTAGGTCTTTCCCTTTAGGTTTTACCCCAACAATGTTTTCATTAGTTTTGCTCACTCTCGAAATCAAGCATTTTACAGCAGGTTGGAGCAGCCTGTATCTCAGCACAGGAATAAGGTAGGGAAGAATTCTAAGGCTCATTTTGACTGCCTCCAGAAGTTAGATCAGATGGCAAATTGGATTTGGTGCTAGGTCTTTCCCTTTAGGTTTTACCCCAACAATGTTTTCATTAGTTTTGCTCACTCTCGAAATCAAGCATTTTACAGCAGGTTGGAGCAGCCTGTATCTCAGCACAGGAATAAGGTAGGGAAGAATTCTAAGGATCATTTTGACTGCCTCCAGAAGTTAGATCAGATGGCAAATTGGATTTGGTGCTAGGTCTTTCCCTTTAGGTTTTACCCCAACAATGTTTTCATTAGTTTCGCTCACTCTCGAAATCAAGCATTTTACAGCAGGTTGGAGCAGCCTGTATCTCAGCACAGGAATAAGGTAGGGAAGAATTCAAATGCTCATTTTGACTGCCTCCAGAAGTTAGATCAGATGGCAAATTGGATTTGGTGCTAGGTCTTTCCCTTTAGGTTTTACCCCAACAATGTTTTCATTAGTTTCGCTCACTCTCGAAATCAAGCATTTTACAGCAGGTTGGAGCAGCCTGTATCTCAGCACAGGAATAAGGTAGGGAAGAATTCTAAGGATCATTTTGACTGCCTCCAGAAGTTAGATCAGATGGCAAATTGGATTTGGTGCTAGGTCTTTCCCTTTAGGTTTTACCCCAACAATGTTTTCATTAGTTTCGCTCACTCTCGAAATCAAGCATTTTACAGCAGGTTGGAGCAGCCTGTATCTCAGCACAGGAATAAGGTAGGGAAGAATTCTAAGGATCATTTTGACTGCCTCCAGAAGTTAGATCAGATGGCAAATTGGATTTGGTGCTAGGTCTTTCCCTTTAGGTTTTACCCCAACAATGTTTTCATTAGTTTCGCTCACTCTCGAAATCAAGCATTTTACAGCAGGTTGGAGCAGCCTGTATCTCAGCACAGGAATAAGGTAGGGAAGAATTCTAAGGATCATTTTGACTGCCTCCAGAAGTTAGATCAGATGGCAAATTGGATTTGGTGCTAGGTCTTTCCCTTTAGGTTTTACCCCAACAATGTTTTCATTAGTTTCGCTCACTCTCGAAATCAAGCATTTTACAGCAGGTTGGAGCAGCCTGTATCTCAGCACAGGAATAAGGTAGGGAAGAATTCAAATGCTCATTTTGACTGCCTCCAGAAGTTAGATCAGATGGCAAATTGGATTTGGTGCTAGGTCTTTCCCTTTAGGTTTTACCCCAACAATGTTTTCATTAGTTTCGCTCACTCTCGAAATCAAGCATTTTACAGCAGGTTGGAGCAGCCTGTATCTCAGCACAGGAATAAGGTAGGGAAGAATTCTAAGGCTCATTTTGACTGCCTCCAGAAGTTAGATCAGATGGCAAATTGGATTTGGTGCTAGGTCTTTCCCTTTAGGTTTTACCCCAACAATGTTTTCATTAGTTTCGCTCACTCTCGAAATCAAGCATTTTACAGCAGGTTGGAGCAGCCTGTATCTCAGCACAGGAATAAGGTAGGGAAGAATTCTAAGGCTCATTTTGACTGCCTCCAGAAGTTAGATCAGATGGCAAATTGGATTTGGTGCTAGGTCTTTCCCTTTAGGTTTTACCCCAACAATGTTTTCATTAGTTTCGCTCACTCTCGAAATCAAGCATTTTACAGCAGGTTGGAGCAGCCTGTATCTCAGCACAGGAATAAGGTAGGGAAGAATTCTAAGGATCATTTTGACTGCCTCCAGAAGTTAGATCAGATGGCAAATTGGATTTGGTGCTAGGTCTTTCCCTTTAGGTTTTACCCCAACAATGTTTTCATTAGTTTCGCTCACTCTCGAAATCAAGCATTTTACAGCAGGTTGGAGCAGCCTGTATCTCAGCACAGGAATAAGGTAGGGAAGAATTCTAAGGCTCATTTTGACTGCCTCCAGAAGTTAGATCAGATGGCAAATTGGATTTGGTGCTAGGTCTTTCCCTTTAGGTTTTACCCCAACAATGTTTTCATTAGTTTCGCTCACTCTCGAAATCAAGCATTTTACAGCAGGTTGGAGCAGCCTGTATCTCAGCACAGGAATAAGGTAGGGAAGAATTCTAAGGCTCATTTTGACTGCCTGCAGAAGTTAGATCAGATGGCAAATTGGATTTGGTGCTAGGTCTTTCCCTTTAGGTTTTACCCCAACAATGTTTTCATTAGTTTCGCTCACTCTCGAAATCAAGCATTTTACAGCAGGTTGGAGCAGCCTGTATCTCAGCATAGGAATAAGGTAGGGAAGAATTCAAATGCTCATTTTGACTGCCTCCAGAAGTTAGATCAGATGGCAAATTGGATTTGGTGCTAGGTCTTTCCCTTTAGGTTTTACCCCAACAATGTTTTCATTAGTTTCGCTCACTCTCGAAATCAAGCATTTTACAGCAGGTTGGAGCAGCCTGTATCTCAGCACAGGAATAAGGTAGGGAAGAATTCTAAGGATCATTTTGACTGCCTCCAGAAGTTAGATCAGATGGCAAATTGGATTTGGTGCTAGGTCTTTCCCTTTAGGTTTTACCCCAACAATGTTTTCATTAGTTTCGCTCACTCTCGAAATCAAGCATTTTACAGCAGGTTGGAGCAGCCTGTATCTCAGCACAGGAATAAGGTTTGGAAGAATTCTAAGGATCATTTTGACTGCCTCCAGAAGTTAGATCAGATGGCAAATTGGATTTGGTGCTAGGTCTTTCCCTTTAGGTTTTACCCCAACAATGTTTTCATTAGTTTCGCTCACTCTCGAAATCAAGCATTTTACAGCAGGTTGGAGCAGCCTGTATCTCAGCACAGGAATAAGGTAGGGAAGAATTCTAAGGATCATTTTGACTGCCTCCAGAAGTTAGATCAGATGGCAAATTGGATTTGGTGCTAGGTCTTTCCCTTTAGGTTTTACCCCAACAATGTTTTCATTAGTTTCGCTCACTCTCGAAATCAAGCATTTTACAGCAGGTTGGAGCAGCCTGTATCTCAGCACAGGAATAAGGTAGGGAAGAATTCTAAGGATCATTTTGACTGCCTCCAGAAGTTAGATCAGATGGCAAATTGGATTTGGTGCTAGGTCTTTCCCTTTAGGTTTTACCCCAACAATGTTTTCATTAGTTTCGCTCACTCTCGAAATCAAGCATTTTACAGCAGGTTGGAGCAGCCTGTATCTCAGCACAGGAATAAGGTAGGGAAGAATTCTAAGGCTCATTTTGACTGCCTCCAGAAGTTAGATCAGATGGCAAATTGGATTTGGTGCTAGGTCTTTCCCTTTAGGTTTTACCCCAACAATGTTTTCATTAGTTTCGCTCACTCTCGAAATCAAGCATTTTACAGCAGGTTGGAGCAGCCTGTATCTCAGCACAGGAATAAGGTAGGGAAGAATTCTAAGGCTCATTTTGACTGCCTCCAGAAGTTAGATCAGATGGCAAATTGGATTTGGTGCTAGGTCTTTCCCTTTAGGTTTTACCCCAACAATGTTTTCATTAGTTTCGCTCACTCTCGAAATCAAGCATTTTACAGCAGGTTGGAGCAGCCTGTATCTCAGCACAGGAATAAGGTAGGGAAGAATTCTAAGGATCATTTTGACTGCCTCCAGAAGTTAGATCAGATGGCAAATTGGATTTGGTGCTAGGTCTTTCCCTTTAGGTTTTACCCCAACAATGTTTTCATTAGTTTCGCTCACTCTCGAAATCAAGCATTTTACAGCAGGTTGGAGCAGCCTGTATCTCAGCACAGGAATAAGGTAGGGAAGAATTCTAAGGCTCATTTTGACTGCCTCCAGAAGTTAGATCAGATGGCAAATTGGATTTGGTGCTAGGTCTTTCCCTTTAGGTTTTACCCCAACAATGTTTTCATTAGTTTCGCTCACTCTCGAAATCAAGCATTTTACAGCAGGTTGGAGCAGCCTGTATCTCAGCACAGGAATAAGGGAGGGAAGAATTCTAAGGCTCATTTTGACTGCCTCCAGAAGTTAGATCAGATGGCAAATTGGATTTGGTGCTAGGTCTTTCCCTTTAGGTTTTACCCCAACAATGTTTTCATTAGTTTCGCTCACTCTCGAAATCAAGCATTTTACAGCAGGTTGGAGCAGCCTGTATCTCAGCACAGGAATAAGGTAGGGAAGAATTCTAAGGCTCATTTTGACTGCCTCCAGAAGTTAGATCAGATGGCAAATTGGATTTGGTGCTAGGTCTTTCCCTTTAGGTTTTACCCCAACAATGTTTTCATTAGTTTCGCTCACTCTCGAAATCAAGCATTTTACAGCAGGTTGGAGCAGCCTGTATCTCAGCACAGGAATAAGGTAGGGAAGAATTCTAAGGATCATTTTGACTGCCTCCAGAAGTTAGATCAGATGGCAAATTGGATTTGGTGCTAGGTCTTTCCCTTTAGGTTTTACCCCAACAATGTTTTCATTAGTTTCACTCACTCTCGAAATCAAGCATTTTACAGCAGGTTGGAGCAGCCTGTATCTCAGCACAGGAATAAGGTAGGGAAGAATTCTAAGGCTCATTTTGACTGCCTCCAGAAGTTAGATCAGATGGCAAATTGGATTTGGTGCTAGGTCTTTCCCTTTAGGTTTTACCCCAACAATGTTTTCATTAGTTTCGCTCACTCTCGAAATCAAGCATTTTACAGCAGGTTGGAGCAGCCTGTATCTCAGCACAGGAATAAGGTAGGGAAGAATTCTAAGGCTCATTTTGACTGCCTCCAGAAGTTAGATCAGATGGCAAATTGGATTTGGTGCTAGGTCTTTCCCTTTAGGTTTTACCCCAACAATGTTTTCATTAGTTTCGCTCACTCTCGAAATCAAGCATTTTACAGCAGGTTGGAGCAGCCTGTATCTCAGCACAGGAATAAGGTAGGGAAGAATTCTAAGGCTCATTTTGACTGCCTCCAGAAGTTAGATCAGATGGCAAATTGGATTTGGTGCTAGGTCTTTCCCTTTAGGTTTTACCCCAACAATGTTTTCATTAGTTTCGCTCACTCTCGAAATCAAGCATTTTACAGCAGGTTGGAGCAGCCTGTATCTCAGCACAGGAATAAGGTAGGGAAGAATTCAAATGCTCATTTTGACTGCCTCCAGAAGTTAGATCAGATGGCAAATTGGATTTGGTGCTAGGTCTTTCCCTTTAGGTTTTACCCCAACAATGTTTTCATTAGTTTCGCTCACTCTCGAAATCAAGCATTTTACAGCAGGTTGGAGCAGCCTGTATCTCAGCACAGGAATAAGGTAGGGAAGAATTCAAATGCTCATTTTGACTGTCTCCAGAATTTAGATCAGATGGCAAATTGGATTTGGTGCTAGGTCTTTCCCTTTAGGTTTTACCCCAACAATGTTTTCATTAGTTTCGCTCACTCTCGAAATCAAGCATTTTACAGCAGGTTGGAGCAGCCTGTATCTCAGCACAGGAATAAGGTAGGGAAGAATTCAAATGCTCATTTTGACTGCCTCCAGAAGTTAGATCAGATGGCAAATTGGATTTGGTGCTAGGTCTTTCCCTTTAGGTTTTACCCCAACAATGTTTTCATTAGTTTCGCTCACTCTCGAAATCAAGCATTTTACAGCAGGTTGGAGCAGCCTGTATCTCAGCACAGGAATAAGGTAGGGAAGAATTCTAAGGCTCATTTTGACTGCCTCCAGAAGTTAGATCAGATGGCAAATTGGATTTGGTGCTAGGTCTTTCCCTTTAGGTTTTACCCCAACAATGTTTTCATTAGTTTCGCTCACTCTCGAAATCAAGCATTTTACAGCAGGTTGGAGCAGCCTGTATCTCAGCACAGGAATAAGGGAGGGAAGAATTCTAAGGCTCATTTTGACTGCCTCCAGAAGTTAGATCAGATGGCAAATTGGATTTGGTGCTAGGTCTTTCCCTTTAGGTTTTACCCCAACAATGTTTTCATTAGTTTCGCTCACTCTCGAAATCAAGCATTTTACAGCAGGTTGGAGCAGCCTGTATCTCAGCACAGGAATAAGGTAGGGAAGAATTCTAAGGCTCATTTTGACTGCCTCCAGAAGTTAGATCAGATGGCAAATTTGATTTGGTGCTAGGTCTTTCCCTTTAGGTTTTACCCCAACAATGTTTTCATTAGTTTCGCTCACTCTCGAAATCAAGCATTTTACAGCAGGTTGGAGCAGCCTGTATCTCAGCACAGGAATAAGGTAGGGAAGAATTCTAAGGCTCATTTTGACTGCCTCCAGAAGTTAGATCAGATGGCAAATTGGATTTGGTGCTAGGTCTTTCCCTTTAGGTTTTACCCCAACAATGTTTTCATTAGTTTCGCTCACTCTCGAAATCAAGCATTTTACAGCAGGTTGGAGCAGCCTGTATCTCAGCACAGGAATAAGGTAGGGAAGAATTCTAAGGATCATTTTGACTGCCTCCAGAAGTTAGATCAGATGGCAAATTGGATTTGGTGCTAGGTCTTTCCCTTTAGGTTTTACCCCAACAATGTTTTCATTAGTTTCGCTCACTCTCGAAATCAAGCATTTTACAGCAGGTTGGAGCAGCCTGTATCTCAGCACAGGAATAAGGTAGGGAAGAATTCTAAGGCTCATTTTGACTGCCTCCAGAAGTTAGATCAGATGGCAAATTGGATTTGGTGCTAGGTCTTTCCCTTTAGGTTTTACCCCAACAATGTTTTCATTAGTTTCGCTCACTCTCGAAATCAAGCATTTTACAGCAGGTTGGAGCAGCCTGTATCTCAGCACAGGAATAAGGTAGGGAAGAATTCAAATGCTCATTTTGACTGCCTCCAGAAGTTAGATCAGATGGCAAATTGGATTTGGTGCTAGGTCTTTCCCTTTAGGTTTTACCCCAACAATGTTTTCATTAGTTTCGCTCACTCTCGAAATCAAGCATTTTACAGCAGGTTGGAGCAGCCTGTATCTCAGCACAGGAATAAGGTAGGGAAGAATTCAAATGCTCATTTTGACTGCCTCCAGAAGTTAGATCAGATGGCAAATTGGATTTGGTGCTAGGTCTTTCCCTTTAGGTTTTACCCCAACAATGTTTTCATTAGTTTCGCTCACTCTCGAAATCAAGCATTTTACAGCAGGTTGGAGCAGCCTGTATCTCAGCACAGGAATAAGGTAGGGAAGAATTCAAATGCTCATTTTGACTGCCTCCAGAAGTTAGATCAGATGGCAAATTGGATTTGGTGCTAGGTCTTTCCCTTTAGGTTTTACCCCAACAATGTTTTCATTAGTTTCGCTCACTCTCGAAATCAAGCATTTTACAGCAGGTTGGAGCAGCCTGTATCTCAGCACAGGAATAAGGTAGGGAAGAATTCTAAGGCTCATTTTGACTGCCTCCAGAAGTTAGATCAGATGGCAAATTGGATTTGGTGCTAGGTCTTTCCCTTTAGGTTTTACCCCAACAATGTTTTCATTAGTTTCGCTCACTCTCGAAATCAAGCATTTTACAGCAGGTTGGAGCAGCCTGTATCTCAGCACAGGAATAAGGGAGGGAAGAATTCTAAGGCTCATTTTGACTGCCTCCAGAAGTTAGATCAGATGGCAAATTGGATTTGGTGCTAGGTCTTTCCCTTTAGGTTTTACCCCAACAATGTTTTCATTAGTTTCGCTCACTCTCGAAATCAAGCATTTTACAGCAGGTTGGAGCAGCCTGTATCTCAGCACAGGAATAAGGTAGGGAAGAATTCAAATGCTCATTTTGACTGCCTCCAGAAGTTAGATCAGATGGCAAATTGGATTTGGTGCTAGGTCTTTCCCTTTAGGTTTTACCCCAACAATGTTTTCATTAGTTTCGCTCACTCTCGAAATCAAGCATTTTACAGCAGGTTGGAGCAGCCTGTATCTCAGCACAGGAATAAGGTAGGGAAGAATTCTAAGGCTCATTTTGACTGCCTCCAGAAGTTAGATCAGATGGCAAATTGGATTTGGTGCTAGGTCTTTCCCTTTAGGTTTTACCCCCAACAATGTTTTCATTAGTTTCGCTCACTCTCGAAATCAAGCATTTTACAGCAGGTTGGAGCAGCCTGTATCTCAGCACAGGAATAAGGGAGGGAAGAATTCTAAGGCTCATTTTGACTGCCTCCAGAAGTTAGATCAGATGGCAAATTGGATTTGGTGCTAGGTCTTTCCCTTTAGGTTTTACCCCAACAATGTTTTCATTAGTTTCGCTCACTCTCGAAATCAAGCATTTTACAGCAGGTTGGAGCAGCCTGTATCTCAGCACAGGAATAAGGTAGGGAAGAATTCTAAGGCTCATTTTGACTGCCTCCAGAAGTTAGATCAGATGGCAAATTGGATTTGGTGCTAGGTCTTTCCCTTTAGGTTTTACCCCAACAATGTTTTCATTAGTTTCGCTCACTCTCGAAATCAAGCATTTTACAGCAGGTTGGAGCAGCCTGTATCTCAGCACAGGAATAAGGTAGGGAAGAATTCTAAGGCTCATTTTGACTGCCTCCAGAAGTTAGATCAGATGGCAAATTGGATTTGGTGCTAGGTCTTTCCCTTTAGGTTTTACCCCAACAATGTTTTCATTAGTTTCGCTCACTCTCGAAATCAAGCATTTTACAGCAGGTTGGAGCAGCCTGTATCTCAGCACAGGAATAAGGTAGGGAAGAATTCTAAGGCTCATTTTGACTGCCTCCAGAAGTTAGATCAGATGGCAAATTGGATTTGGTGCTAGGTCTTTCCCTTTAGGTTTTACCCCAACAATGTTTTCATTAGTTTCGCTCACTCTCGAAATCAAGCATTTTACAGCAGGTTGGAGCAGCCTGTATCTCAGCACAGGAATAAGGTAGGGAAGAATTCAAATGCTCATTTTGACTGCCTCCAGAAGTTAGATCAGATGGCAAATTGGATTTGGTGCTAGGTCTTTCCCTTTAGGTTTTACCCCAACAATGTTTTCATTAGTTTCGCTCACTCTCGAAATCAAGCATTTTACAGCAGGTTGGAGCAGCCTGTATCTCAGCACAGGAATAAGGTAGGGAAGAATTCAAATGCTCATTTTGACTGCCTCCAGAAGTTAGATCAGATGGCAAATTGGATTTGGTGCTAGGTCTTTCCCTTTAGGTTTTACCCCAACAATGTTTTCATTAGTTTCGCTCACTCTCGAAATCAAGCATTTTACAGCAGGTTGGAGCAGCCTGTATCTCAGCACAGGAATAAGGTAGGGAAGAATTCTAAGGCTCATTTTGACTGCCTCCAGAAGTTAGATCAGATGGCAAATTGGATTTGGTGCTAGGTCTTTCCCTTTAGGTTTTACCCCAACAATGTTTTCATTAGTTTCGCTCACTCTCGAAATCAAGCATTTTACAGCAGGTTGGAGCAGCCTGTATCTCAGCACAGGAATAAGGGAGGGAAGAATTCTAAGGCTCATTTTGACTGCCTCCAGAAGTTAGATCAGATGGCAAATTGGATTTGGTGCTAGGTCTTTCCCTTTAGGTTTTACCCCAACAATGTTTTCATTAGTTTCGCTCACTCTCGAAATCAAGCATTTTACAGCAGGTTGGAGCAGCCTGTATCTCAGCACAGGAATAAGGTAGGGAAGAATTCAAATGCTCATTTTGACTGCCTCCAGAAGTTAGATCAGATGGCAAATTGGATTTGGTGCTAGGTCTTTCCCTTTAGGTTTTACCCCAACAATGTTTTCATTAGTTTCGCTCACTCTCGAAATCAAGCATTTTACAGCAGGTTGGAGCAGCCTGTATCTCAGCACAGGAATAAGGTAGGGAAGAATTCTAAGGCTCATTTTGACTGCCTCCAGAAGTTAGATCAGATGGCAAATTGGATTTGGTGCTAGGTCTTTCCCTTTAGGTTTTACCCCAACAATGTTTTCATTAGTTTCGCTCACTCTCGAAATCAAGCATTTTACAGCAGGTTGGAGCAGCCTGTATCTCAGCACAGGAATAAGGTAGGGAAGAATTCTAAGGCTCATTTTGACTGCCTCCAGAAGTTAGATCAGATGGCAAATTGGATTTGGTGCTAGGTCTTTCCCTTTAGGTTTTACCCCAACAATGTTTTCATTAGTTTCGCTCACTCTCGAAATCAAGCATTTTACAGCAGGTTGGAGCAGCCTGTATCTCAGCACAGGAATAAGGTAGGGAAGAATTCTAAGGCTCATTTTGACTGCCTCCAGAAGTTAGATCAGATGGCAAATTGGATTTGGTGCTAGGTCTTTCCCTTTAGGTTTTACCCCAACAATGTTTTCATTAGTTTCGCTCACTCTCGAAATCAAGCATTTTACAGCAGGTTGGAGCAGCCTGTATCTCAGCACAGGAATAAGGTAGGGAAGAATTCTAAGGCTCATTTTGACTGCCTCCAGAAGTTAGATCAGATGGCAAATTGGATTTGGTGCTAGGTCTTTCCCTTTAGGTTTTACCCCAACAATGTTTTCATTAGTTTCGCTCACTCTCGAAATCAAGCATTTTACAGCAGGTTGGAGCAGCCTGTATCTCAGCACAGGAATAAGGTAGGGAAGAATTCAAATGCTCATTTTGACTGCCTCCAGAAGTTAGATCAGATGGCAAATTGGATTTGGTGCTAGGTCTTTCCCTTTAGGTTTTACCCCAACAATGTTTTCATTAGTTTCGCTCACTCTCGAAATCAAGCATTTTACAGCAGGTTGGAGCAGCCTGTATCTCAGCACAGGAATAAGGTAGGGAAGAATTCTAAGGCTCATTTTGACTGCCTCCAGAAGTTAGATCAGATGGCAAATTGGATTTGGTGCTAGGTCTTTCCCTTTAGGTTTTACCCCAACAATGTTTTCATTAGTTTCGCTCACTCTCGAAATCAAGCATTTTACAGCAGGTTGGAGCAGCCTGTATCTCAGCACAGGAATAAGGTAGGGAAGAATTCAAATGCTCATTTTGACTGCCTCCAGAAGTTAGATCAGATGGCAAATTGGATTTGGTGCTAGGTCTTTCCCTTTAGGTTTTACCCCAACAATGTTTTCATTAGTTTCGCTCACTCTCGAAATCAAGCATTTTACAGCAGGTTGGAGCAGCCTGTATCTCAGCACAGGAATAAGGTAGGGAAGAATTCTAAGGCTCATTTTGACTGCCTCCAGAAGTTAGATCAGATGGCAAATTGGATTTGGTGCTAGGTCTTTCCCTTTAGGTTTTACCCCAACAATGTTTTCATTAGTTTCGCTCACTCTCGAAATCAAGCATTTTACAGCAGGTTGGAGCAGCCTGTATCTCAGCACAGGAATAAGGGAGGGAAGAATTCTAAGGCTCATTTTGACTGCCTCCAGAAGTTAGATCAGATGGCAAATTGGATTTGGTGCTAGGTCTTTCCCTTTAGGTTTTACCCCAACAATGTTTTCATTAGTTTCGCTCACTCTCGAAATCAAGCATTTTACAGCAGGTTGGAGCAGCCTGTATCTCAGCACAGGAATAAGGTAGGGAAGAATTCTAAGGCTCATTTTGACTGCCTCCAGAAGTTAGATCAGATGGCAAATTGGATTTGGTGCTAGGTCTTTCCCTTTAGGTTTTACCCCAACAATGTTTTCATTAGTTTCGCTCACTCTCGAAATCAAGCATTTTACAGCAGGTTGGAGCAGCCTGTATCTCAGCACAGGAATAAGGTAGGGAAGAATTCAAATGCTCATTTTGACTGCCTCCAGAAGTTAGATCAGATGGCAAATTGGATTTGGTGCTAGGTCTTTCCCTTTAGGTTTTACCCCAACAATGTTTTCATTAGTTTCGCTCACTCTCGAAATCAAGCATTTTACAGCAGGTTGGAGCAGCCTGTATCTCAGCACAGGAATAAGGTAGGGAAGAATTCTAAGGCTCATTTTGACTGCCTCCAGAAGTTAGATCAGATGGCAAATTGGATTTGGTGCTAGGTCTTTCCCTTTAGGTTTTACCCCAACAATGTTTTCATTAGTTTCGCTCACTCTCGAAATCAAGCATTTTACAGCAGGTTGGAGCAGCCTGTATCTCAGCACAGGAATAAGGTAGGGAAGAATTCTAAGGATCATTTTGACTGCCTCCAGAAGTTAGATCAGATGGCAAATTGGATTTGGTGCTAGGTCTTTCCCTTTAGGTTTTACCCCAACAATGTTTTCATTAGTTTCGCTCACTCTCGAAATCAAGCATTTTACAGCAGGTTGGAGCAGCCTGTATCTCAGCACAGGAATAAGGTAGGGAAGAATTCAAATGCTCATTTTGACTGCCTCCAGAAGTTAGATCAGATGGCAAATTGGATTTGGTGCTAGGTCTTTCCCTTTAGGTTTTACCCCAACAATGTTTTCATTAGTTTCGCTCACTCTCGAAATCAAGCATTTTACAGCAGGTTGGAGCAGCCTGTATCTCAGCACAGGAATAAGGTAGGGAAGAATTCAAATGCTCATTTTGACTGCCTCCAGAAGTTAGATCAGATGGCAAATTGGATTTGGTGCTAGGTCTTTCCCTTTAGGTTTTACCCCAACAATGTTTTCATTAGTTTCGCTCACTCTCGAAATCAAGCATTTTACAGCAGGTTGGAGCAGCCTGTATCTCAGCACAGGAATAAGGTAGGGAAGAATTCAAATGCTCATTTTGACTGCCTCCAGAAGTTAGATCAGATGGCAAATTGGATTTGGTGCTAGGTCTTTCCCTTTAGGTTTTACCCCAACAATGTTTTCATTAGTTTCGCTCACTCTCGAAATCAAGCATTTTACAGCAGGTTGGAGCAGCCTGTATCTCAGCACAGGAATAAGGTAGGGAAGAATTCTAAGGCTCATTTTGACTGCCTCCAGAAGTTAGATCAGATGGCAAATTGGATTTGGTGCTAGGTCTTTCCCTTTAGGTTTTACCCCAACAATGTTTTCATTAGTTTCGCTCACTCTCGAAATCAAGCATTTTACAGCAGGTTGGAGCAGCCTGTATCTCAGCACAGGAATAAGGGAGGGAAGAATTCTAAGGCTCATTTTGACTGCCTCCAGAAGTTAGATCAGATGGCAAATTGGATTTGGTGCTAGGTCTTTCCCTTTAGGTTTTACCCCAACAATGTTTTCATTAGTTTCGCTCACTCTCGAAATCAAGCATTTTACAGCAGGTTGGAGCAGCCTGTATCTCAGCACAGGAATAAGGTAGGGAAGAATTCTAAGGCTCATTTTGACTGCCTCCAGAAGTTAGATCAGATGGCAAATTGGATTTGGTGCTAGGTCTTTCCCTTTAGGTTTTTACCCCAACAATGTTTTCATTAGTTTCGCTCACTCTCGAAATCAAGCATTTTACAGCAGGTTGGAGCAGCCTGTATCTCAGCACAGGAATAAGGTAGGGAAGAATTCTAAGGCTCATTTTGACTGCCTCCAGAAGTTAGATCAGATGGCAAATTGGATTTGGTGCTAGGTCTTTCCCTTTAGGTTTTACCCCAACAATGTTTTCATTAGTTTCGCTCACTCTCGAAATCAAGCATTTTACAGCAGGTTGGAGCAGCCTGTATCTCAGCACAGGAATAAGGTAGGGAAGAATTCTAAGGCTCATTTTGACTGCCTCCAGAAGTTAGATCAGATGGCAAATTGGATTTGGTGCTAGGTCTTTCCCTTTAGGTTTTACCCCAACAATGTTTTCATTAGTTTCGCTCACTCTCGAAATCAAGCATTTTACAGCAGGTTGGAGCAGCCTGTATCTCAGCACAGGAATAAGGTAGGGAAGAATTCTAAGGCTCATTTTGACTGCCTCCAGAAGTTAGATCAGATGGCAAATTGGATTTGGTGCTAGGTCTTTCCCTTTAGGTTTTACCCCAACAATGTTTTCATTAGTTTCGCTCACTCTCGAAATCAAGCATTTTACAGCAGGTTGGAGCAGCCTGTATCTCAGCACAGGAATAAGGTAGGGAAGAATTCTAAGGCTCATTTTGACTGCCTCCAGAAGTTAGATCAGATGGCAAATTGGATTTGGTGCTAGGTCTTTCCCTTTAGGTTTTACCCCAACAATGTTTTCATTAGTTTCGCTCACTCTCGAAATCAAGCATTTTACAGCAGGTTGGAGCAGCCTGTATCTCAGCACAGGAATAAGGTAGGGAAGAATTCTAAGGATCATTTTGACTGCCTCCAGAAGTTAGATCAGATGGCAAATTGGATTTGGTGCTAGGTCTTTCCCTTTAGGTTTTACCCCAACAATGTTTTCATTAGTTTCGCTCACTCTCGAAATCAAGCATTTTACAGCAGGTTGGAGCAGCCTGTATCTCAGCACAGGAATAAGGTAGGGAAGAATTCTAAGGCTCATTTTGACTGCCTCCAGAAGTTAGATCAGATGGCAAATTGGATTTGGTGCTAGGTCTTTCCCTTTAGGTTTTACCCCAACAATGTTTTCATTAGTTTCGCTCACTCTCGAAATCAAGCATTTTACAGCAGGTTGGAGCAGCCTGTATCTCAGCACAGGAATAAGGTAGGGAAGAATTCAAATGCTCATTTTGACTGCCTCCAGAAGTTAGATCAGATGGCAAATTGGATTTGGTGCTAGGTCTTTCCCTTTAGGTTTTACCCCAACAATGTTTTCATTAGTTTCGCTCACTCTCGAAATCAAGCATTTTACAGCAGGTTGGAGCAGCCTGTATCTCAGCACAGGAATAAGGTAGGGAAGAATTCTAAGGCTCATTTTGACTGCCTCCAGAAGTTAGATCAGATGGCAAATTGGATTTGGTGCTAGGTCTTTCCCTTTAGGTTTTACCCCAACAATGTTTTCATTAGTTTCGCTCACTCTCGAAATCAAGCATTTTACAGCAGGTTGGAGCAGCCTGTATCTCAGCACAGGAATAAGGTAGGGAAGAATTCTAAGGCTCATTTTGACTGCCTCCAGAAGTTAGATCAGATGGCAAATTGGATTTGGTGCTAGGTCTTTCCCTTTAGGTTTTACCCCAACAATGTTTTCATTAGTTTCGCTCACTCTCGAAATCAAGCATTTTACAGCAGGTTGGAGCAGCCTGTATCTCAGCACAGGAATAAGGTAGGGAAGAATTCTAAGGCTCATTTTGACTGCCTCCAGAAGTTAGATCAGATGGCAAATTGGATTTGGTGCTAGGTCTTTCCCTTTAGGTTTTACCCCAACAATGTTTTCATTAGTTTCGCTCACTCTCGAAATCAAGCATTTTACAGCAGGTTGGAGCAGCCTGTATCTCAGCACAGGAATAAGGTAGGGAAGAATTCTAAGGCTCATTTTGACTGCCTCCAGAAGTTAGATCAGATGGCAAATTGGATTTGGTGCTAGGTCTTTCCCTTTAGGTTTTACCCCAACAATGTTTTCATTAGTTTCGCTCACTCTCGAAATCAAGCATTTTACAGCAGGTTGGAGCAGCCTGTATCTCAGCACAGGAATAAGGTAGGGAAGAATTCTAAGGCTCATTTTGACTGCCTCCAGAAGTTAGATCAGATGGCAAATTGGATTTGGTGCTAGGTCTTTCCCTTTAGGTTTTACCCCAACAATGTTTTCCTTAGTTTCGCTCACTCTCGAAATCAAGCATTTTACAGCAGGTTGGAGCAGCCTGTATCTCAGCACAGGAATAAGGTAGGGAAGAATTCTAAGGCTCATTTTGACTGCCTCCAGAAGTTAGATCAGATGGCAAATTGGATTTGGTGCTAGGTCTTTCCCTTTAGGTTTTACCCCAACAATGTTTTCATTAGTTTCGCTCACTCTCGAAATCAAGCATTTTACAGCAGGTTGGAGCAGCCTGTATCTCAGCACAGGAATAAGGTAGGGAAGAATTCTAAGGCTCATTTTGACTGCCTCCAGAAGTTAGATCAGATGGCAAATTGGATTTGGTGCTAGGTCTTTCCCTTTAGGTTTTACCCCAACAATGTTTTCATTAGTTTCGCTCACTCTCGAAATCAAGCATTTTACAGCAGGTTGGAGCAGCCTGTATCTCAGCACAGGAATAAGGGAGGGAAGAATTCTAAGGCTCATTTTGACTGCCTCCAGAAGTTAGATCAGATGGCAAATTGGATTTGGTGCTAGGTCTTTCCCTTTAGGTTTTACCCCAACAATGTTTTCATTAGTTTCGCTCACTCTCGAAATCAAGCATTTTACAGCAGGTTGGAGCAGCCTGTATCTCAGCACAGGAATAAGGTAGGGAAGAATTCTAAGGCTCATTTTGACTGCCTCCAGAAGTTAGATCAGATGGCAAATTGGATTTGGTGCTAGGTCTTTCCCTTTAGGTTTTACCCCAACAATGTTTTCATTAGTTTCGCTCACTCTCGAAATCAAGCATTTTACAGCAGGTTGGAGCAGCCTGTATCTCAGCACAGGAATAAGGTAGGGAAGAATTCAAATGCTCATTTTGACTGCCTCCAGAAGTTAGATCAGATGGCAAATTGGATTTGGTGCTAGGTCTTTCCCTTTAGGTTTTACCCCAACAATGTTTTCATTAGTTTCGCTCACTCTCGAAATCAAGCATTTTACAGCAGGTTGGAGCAGCCTGTATCTCAGCACAGGAATAAGGTAGGGAAGAATTCTAAGGCTCATTTTGACTGCCTCCAGAAGTTAGATCAGATGGCAAATTGGATTTGGTGCTAGGTCTTTCCCTTTAGGTTTTACCCCAACAATGTTTTCATTAGTTTCGCTCACTCTCGAAATCAAGCATTTTACAGCAGGTTGGAGCAGCCTGTATCTCAGCACAGGAATAAGGTAGGGAAGAATTCTAAGGATCATTTTGACTGCCTCCAGAAGTTAGATCAGATGGCAAATTGGATTTGGTGCTAGGTCTTTCCCTTTAGGTTTTACCCCAACAATGTTTTCATTAGTTTCGCTCACTCTCGAAATCAAGCATTTTACAGCAGGTTGGAGCAGCCTGTATCTCAGCACAGGAATAAGGTAGGGAAGAATTCAAATGCTCATTTTGACTGCCTCCAGAAGTTAGATCAGATGGCAAATTGGATTTGGTGCTAGGTCTTTCCCTTTAGGTTTTACCCCAACAATGTTTTCATTAGTTTCGCTCACTCTCGAAATCAAGCATTTTACAGCAGGTTGGAGCAGCCTGTATCTCAGCACAGGAATAAGGTAGGGAAGAATTCAAATGCTCATTTTGACTGCCTCCAGAAGTTAGATCAGATGGCAAATTGGATTTGGTGCTAGGTCTTTCCCTTTAGGTTTTACCCCAACAATGTTTTCATTAGTTTCGCTCACTCTCGAAATCAAGCATTTTACAGCAGGTTGGAGCAGCCTGTATCTCAGCACAGGAATAAGGTAGGGAAGAATTCAAATGCTCATTTTGACTGCCTCCAGAAGTTAGATCAGATGGCAAATTGGATTTGGTGCTAGGTCTTTCCCTTTAGGTTTTACCCCAACAATGTTTTCATTAGTTTCGCTCACTCTCGAAATCAAGCATTTTACAGCAGGTTGGAGCAGCCTGTATCTCAGCACAGGAATAAGGTAGGGAAGAATTCTAAGGCTCATTTTGACTGCCTCCAGAAGTTAGATCAGATGGCAAATTGGATTTGGTGCTAGGTCTTTCCCTTTAGGTTTTACCCCAACAATGTTTTCATTAGTTTCGCTCACTCTCGAAATCAAGCATTTTACAGCAGGTTGGAGCAGCCTGTATCTCAGCACAGGAATAAGGGAGGGAAGAATTCTAAGGCTCATTTTGACTGCCCTCCAGAAGTTAGATCAGATGGCAAATTGGATTTGGTGCTAGGTCTTTCCCTTTAGGTTTTACCCCAACAATGTTTTCATTAGTTTCGCTCACTCTCGAAATCAAGCATTTTACAGCAGGTTGGAGCAGCCTGTATCTCAGCACAGGAATAAGGTAGGGAAGAATTCTAAGGCTCATTTTGACTGCCTCCAGAAGTTAGATCAGATGGCAAATTGGATTTGGTGCTAGGTCTTTCCCTTTAGGTTTTACCCCAACAATGTTTTCATTAGTTTCGCTCACTCTCGAAATCAAGCATTTTACAGCAGGTTGGAGCAGCCTGTATCTCAGCACAGGAATAAGGTAGGGAAGAATTCTAAGGCTCATTTTGACTGCCTCCAGAAGTTAGATCAGATGGCAAATTGGATTTGGTGCTAGGTCTTTCCCTTTAGGTTTTACCCCAACAATGTTTTCATTAGTTTCGCTCACTCTCGAAATCAAGCATTTTACAGCAGGTTGGAGCAGCCTGTATCTCAGCACAGGAATAAGGTAGGGAAGAATTCTAAGGATCATTTTGACTGCCTCCAGAAGTTAGATCAGATGGCAAATTGGATTTGGTGCTAGGTCTTTCCCTTTAGGTTTTACCCCAACAATGTTTTCATTAGTTTCGCTCACTCTCGAAATCAAGCATTTTACAGCAGGTTGGAGCAGCCTGTATCTCAGCACAGGAATAAGGTAGGGAAGAATTCTAAGGCTCATTTTGACTGCCTCCAGAAGTTAGATCAGATGGCAAATTGGATTTGGTGCTAGGTCTTTCCCTTTAGGTTTTACCCCAACAATGTTTTCATTAGTTTCGCTCACTCTCGAAATCAAGCATTTTACAGCAGGTTGGAGCAGCCTGTATCTCAGCACAGGAATAAGGTAGGGAAGAATTCTAAGGCTCATTTTGACTGCCTCCAGAAGTTAGATCAGATGGCAAATTGGATTTGGTGCTAGGTCTTTCCCTTTAGGTTTTACCCCAACAATGTTTTCATTAGTTTCGCTCACTCTCGAAATCAAGCATTTTACAGCAGGTTGGAGCAGCCTGTATCTCAGCACAGGAATAAGGTAGGGAAGAATTCTAAGGATCATTTTGACTGCCTCCAGAAGTTAGATCAGATGGCAAATTGGATTTGGTGCTAGGTCTTTCCCTTTAGGTTTTACCCCAACAATGTTTTCATTAGTTTCGCTCACTCTCGAAATCAAGCATTTTACAGCAGGTTGGAGCAGCCTGTATCTCAGCACAGGAATAAGGTAGGGAAGAATTCTAAGGCTCATTTTGACTGCCTCCAGAAGTTAGATCAGATGGCAAATTGGATTTGGTGCTAGGTCTTTCCCTTTAGGTTTTACCCCAACAATGTTTTCATTAGTTTCGCTCACCTCTCGAAATCAAGCATTTTACAGCAGGTTGGAGCAGCCTGTATCTCAGCACAGGAATAAGGTAGGGAAGAATTCAAATGCTCATTTTGACTGCCTCCAGAAGTTAGATCAGATGGCAAATTGGATTTGGTGCTAGGTCTTTCCCTTTAGGTTTTACCCCAACAATGTTTTCATTAGTTTCGCTCACTCTCGAAATCAAGCATTTTACAGCAGGTTGGAGCAGCCTGTATCTCAGCACAGGAATAAGGTAGGGAAGAATTCTAAGGCTCATTTTGACTGCCTCCAGAAGTTAGATCAGATGGCAAATTGGATTTGGTGCTAGGTCTTTCCCTTTAGGTTTTACCCCAACAATGTTTTCATTAGTTTCGCTCACTCTCGAAATCAAGCATTTTACAGCAGGTTGGAGCAGCCTGTATCTCAGCACAGGAATAAGGTAGGGAAGAATTCTAAGGCTCATTTTGACTGCCTCCAGAAGTTAGATCAGATGGCAAATTGGATTTGGTGCTAGGTCTTTCCCTTTAGGTTTTACCCCAACAATGTTTTCATTAGTTTCGCTCACTCTCGAAATCAAGCATTTTACAGCAGGTTGGAGCAGCCTGTATCTCAGCACAGGAATAAGGTAGGGAAGAATTCTAAGGCTCATTTTGACTGCCTCCAGAAGTTAGATCAGATGGCAAATTGGATTTGGTGCTAGGTCTTTCCCTTTAGGTTTTACCCCAACAATGTTTTCATTAGTTTCGCTCACTCTCGAAATCAAGCATTTTACAGCAGGTTGGAGCAGCCTGTATCTCAGCACAGGAATAAGGTAGGGAAGAATTCTAAGGCTCATTTTGACTGCCTCCAGAAGTTAGATCAGATGGCAAATTGGATTTGGTGCTAGGTCTTTCCCTTTAGGTTTTACCCCAACAATGTTTTCATTAGTTTCGCTCACTCTCGAAATCAAGCATTTTACAGCAGGTTGGAGCAGCCTGTATCTCAGCACAGGAATAAGGTAGGGAAGAATTCTAAGGCTCATTTTGACTGCCTCCAGAAGTTAGATCAGATGGCAAATTGGATTTGGTGCTAGGTCTTTCCCTTTAGGTTTTACCCCAACAATGTTTTCATTAGTTTCGCTCACTCTCGAAATCAAGCATTTTACAGCAGGTTGGAGCAGCCTGTATCTCAGCACAGGAATAAGGTAGGGAAGAATTCTAAGGCTCATTTTGACTGCCTCCAGAAGTTAGATCAGATGGCAAATTGGATTTGGTGCTAGGTCTTTCCCTTTAGGTTTTACCCCAACAATGTTTTCATTAGTTTCGCTCACTCTCGAAATCAAGCATTTTACAGCAGGTTGGAGCAGCCTGTATCTCAGCACAGGAATAAGGTAGGGAAGAATTCTAAGGCTCATTTTGACTGCCTCCAGAAGTTAGATCAGATGGCAAATTGGATTTGGTGCTAGGTCTTTCCCTTTAGGTTTTACCCCAACAATGTTTTCATTAGTTTCGCTCACTCTCGAAATCAAGCATTTTACAGCAGGTTGGAGCAGCCTGTATCTCAGCACAGGAATAAGGGAGGGAAGAATTCTAAGGCTCATTTTGACTGCCTCCAGAAGTTAGATCAGATGGCAAATTGGATTTGGTGCTAGGTCTTTCCCTTTAGGTTTTACCCCAACAATGTTTTCATTAGTTTCGCTCACTCTCGAAATCAAGCATTTTACAGCAGGTTGGAGCAGCCTGTATCTCAGCACAGGAATAAGGTAGGGAAGAATTCAAATGCTCATTTTGACTGCCTCCAGAAGTTAGATCAGATGGCAAATTGGATTTGGTGCTAGGTCTTTCCCTTTAGGTTTTACCCCCAACAATGTTTTCATTAGTTTCGCTCACTCTCGAAATCAAGCATTTTACAGCAGGTTGGAGCAGCCTGTATCTCAGCACAGGAATAA
>NW_027143050.1:0-90331 GCF_026170545.1 Melanerpes formicivorus | reverse complement strand
AAATTGGTCGTTAAAGCGGCCCCCTTCTTGCAGTATTCCCCCTCCCCCATGCCTCTCTGCCCCTCCTCCCCCCATACCCAAGAGCTGCAGTTACAGATTCTGGTAGGCAGCTCCCAGGTGAGCCATGCCGCTGCAGGCTGCAGTTGGCAGCATTGCCAAGGCCTCAAAGCTCCTCTGCAGAGGGATATCCCAGAAGATGTTGCTGGGAGCAGAGAGGAAGGGTAAAGGAGGTTGGAGAGCCTATGCTGTTCCTTTGTAAAGAGTGGGTGCAGGCCTTGTGGGAATGAACTAAGACAGATGACACTTTGTGGTGTCCCTCTGGACTCTGCTGTCCCTGCTGGCAGTCTCTGATCTCTGGTGTAATACCTCCCAGTACCTTACACCCACAACAAGGATCCTCATCCATGTTCTTATCCAGGGGCTTCTGTTGGGCCCTGATGGATGTGTAGATCAGCATTGGAGACTTGGTGTAGCCCTGGTGACTTTGAGAGGGCAGCAAGTGAGTGGAGCTGGAGCACTGGATGGAGAGATGGAGGGTGAAGGCTGCAGGGGGTGGGAGGGCTTAGTTCAGCAGCTGTGTGGCTCTGCCTGGCTCCTATCTCCAATGGTGCTGGCAGCAGCTGACCCCAGAAGCTCAAAGCCCCAAACCCTGCCTGGCTCAGGACAGTCCCCTGACCCCTCCTGACATCCAGCACAGCCCAAGCAGGCACTCAGGGCTCCTAGCCACACAGCCCAGCCATAGCCCATGGCAGGAGTCTCCTGAGGTCTCACTCCCTCTCTGTCCCCCTTGCTCTCATCAGTTGCTGCCTGAGGTGTCTGCAGGGTCCCTCCCCAGCCCTCATCTGTAACCCCCCCTTGGCTTGGTGCTGTTCTTTCAGCCCTCCAGCTGATCCCAGCCTTTAGTCTCAGGCCCCTTCCATTCTTGTGCTGCTGCTTCCAGCCCAGTTCCTTAGATGCTTCCTCAGCCACAGCATTTCCCACTCCACCCTTCCAGCTGCAGTGGCAGTGGAGGTGGGGGACACAGGGCCATGGGACAGTCAAGGCAGTCAAGGATGGGCTGGGAATGAGGGAAGGGCCTGGGAGTGGTCAGGTAGGAATTAGGCCTTGTCCCCCCAAAAGGAGGAGATGATGCAGGGCCCAGGTGGCAAATGTGTGTGCAGGGAATGGCAGAATCTGGCAGCATTTGAGGAGGTGAAAGGAGTGAATTGTGCTGCAGCTCTGCCTGTGTCAGCTGGGAGATGAACAGCAGCACATGGGCACTGTGCCCTCCCATCCACCCTCATTTTCTCTTGGGGATGTGGAGTGGCAGCTCCAGGGAACTGCAAAGAGCAAGCTGAGAGAAATGGTCAGGGAGAGAAGGAAACCAAACCCTTTTCACTGAGTCTCTTTGGGCTGCAGGTGTGTGAAGGGTGCTGGAGGTGTGAGGTTTGGGCAGGAGCCAGAGACTCCTCCAGCATCCCAGTGAGGGCTGAAGAGGTTTAGCAAGAAGCTGCCCAAGTCCCTTCCCCCTTTGTTGCATCTCCAGAGGTCATGAAGCTCCCTTTGTGTGTGTCCTGAGGGCTGCTGTGATCTTCTGTTGGGGAGTGGGCAGCAGAGAGGTGTGTGCAGGTCAAAGGTGAGCACAGAGCGTGTGGGGTGGGGGCAGGACCTGGGAGGAGAGCTGTGGCCAGAGCAAGATCTGCTGGCAAAGGCAGGTGCAGGCAGCAGAGGTCTGGGCAGGCAGTGGGAGGAAGCTTTAGGCAAGGCCTGGGAGAGGCTGTGTGGAGGCAGCTGTGTTGTGGTGCTGGCCTGCAGCTGTGTGCTGGGGGCTTGGGAGCTGAGCCTGCACTTAGTCTCATAGTATCATAGTATCAGTCAGGGTTGGAAAGGACCACAAGGATCATCTAGTTCCAACCCCCCTGCCATGGGCAGGGACACCCCACACTAGATCAGGCTGCCCAGAGCCTCATCCAGCCTGGGCTTAAACACCTCCAGGAATGGGGCCTCAACCACCTCCCTGGACAACCCATTTCAGGGCTTCACCACTCTCATGGGGAAGAACCTCCTCCTCACATCCGGCCTCAACCTTGTTGAGGTCTCCCATCTTGATCAGCCCTGGCTGTGTGCTGTGGCTGTGCTGCTGGGCTTGGGAGCTGCCCCCAGCAAGGCTGAGCTGTGCTGCCTGGTGCTGGGTAGTGCTGAGTCATCCCTTGCAGATCAGTGCTCTCCCCTGAGCCCTTTGCTTCTCTCTGTCAGGGGCTGAGTCCTCTCTGCATCATCCCTGCCCCTGTGTGCTGTGGAAGAGCAGAGTTTGCAGATCTGTCCCTTGGAGCAGCCCAACAGTTAAGAAACCCAGAGTGGGTTAACAGCCAGATCCTAGGCCCCCAGGGCAGCTCTTAGCCTCCACCACCTCCTCCTGTCCAGCATATTTCACCTCTCCAGGAGCTCTGAGGCACATCAGGTGTTGTGGGAGCTGAGGAATGCTCCAGGCTGCTGGGGGTGAGTTGTGAGGAGGAGGTGATGTTTGGGCTTGGGGTGTGGATGGTGGTGGGAGAAGGTTGAAGGTGGCTTGGTCTTCTGTGTTCAGTGCTGCTGCCTCCATTGTCTGAGCCAGGGGAGATCAAAGGACAGGGCCTGGGTCAGGAACCACCCTGCCAATGCCACCAGGCTCGAGGAGAGTAGGACAAGACCACTTGTAAGTCCCAGGGAACCTCAGGACACTGATCACAGGAACCTGGGGTCTCAGCACAGGTATTAGATGTCTAAGCCCACACTGTGGCAGAAACTGAAGGTTTGAGGTCCCGTCTGCATTCTCTCCTCCAGCTGGGTGTTGGGAGTCAGGGACTGTCATGACCCAGGCAGGATCTGAGGGTTTGAGGTCCTGGGCTCAGGTGCTTCCATCTTCCCTGTTGCAGAGCTGTGACCCCTCCCTGCCACAGCATGGCCTCACAGAAGGACCCAGACAAGAGCTGGGAGGAGAAGCAGCACCCAGAGATCAAGTTGGAGAAGCCAATGTGCAGTGCCAAGGTAGAGGAGGATGAGGAGGAAAAAGAGGACAAGATGGAGGACAATGCTGAGAATGACAACTATGAAGAGGAGGATAATGATGGTGATGAAGGTGACCAGGATGAGGGGGAGGAATGTATGGAGGAGGATGAAACCAGAGCAGGTCCCTCAGTGTCACCCAAAGAGCTGAATCAGTGCCCTGAGTGTGGGCAGAGCTTCCCAGGTAGGTCAGAGCTAGTGAAGCACCTCTGCCTACAACCTGGCTCCCGGCCCTTCGTTTGTGGTGACTGTGGCAAGAGGTTCCGCTGGAACTCTCATCTCCTCCATCACCGCCGCACCCACAATGGAGAGAAACCTTTCACCTGTGCTGACTGCGGCCGGAGCTTCACCCGGCGCGGCCATCTCACCCGGCACTGCCTCACCCACACTGGTGAGAAAGCTTTCAGCTGTGTCGACTGCGGTCAGAGCTTCACCCAGCGCGGCAATCTCACCCAGCACTGCCTCACTCACACTGGAGAGAAGCCCTTCTCTTGTGACAGCTGTGGCAAGCGCTTCAGACAGCTCTCTCATCTTATGCAACACCACCTCACCCACACCAGTGAGAAGGCCTTTCCCTGCAGGGACTGCGGCAAGAGCTTCAAACACAGCTCCACTCTCACCATCCATCGCCGCATCCACACTGGAGAGCACCTGTTCCCCTGTGCTGAGTGCGGCAAGAGCTTCACCACGAGTAATCGATACATCCGGCACCAACTCATCCATGATGGTGAGAAACCTTACAGCTGTACTGACTGCGGCAAGAGCTTCACCAAGAAGCGAGCTCTCACGGAGCACCGTGGTGTGCACACTGGCGAGAAGTCGTTCAGCTGTGCTGCGTGCGGTCAGGCCTTCAGCCGTAGGGGCAATCTCATTCGCCACCACCGCACCCACACCGGTGAGAAACCTTTCACCTGTGCTAACTGTGGGAAGAGCTTCAGCCAGAGGAGCCATCTCATTGCTCACTGCCGCGCCCACACTGGTGAGAAGCCTTTCACCTGTGCTGATTGCGGTAAGAGCTTCAGCGAGAAGCGATCCCTCAACAAGCACCGCTGCACTCACACCAGAGAGCAGCCTGCACTGGAGGGGAGGCATAAATCCACTTAGAATCTGTTGGGTAATCGCGGCCCCTCTGAGAGGGCCTTTCCAGCACCAAAATCATCCCTTTTTCCTTTGCATTTCTCAGGGACTGGGGACACCAGCAGCAACAAACACCTCCTGCCCTTCTGAACACCAATTATTGCTAATGAGAACAATTACAGTGCTGAGCCAGCACAGCTGGAGCTCCCAGTGGAGCTGGGCACGGCTTTGCCACGGTCTGTCTGGTTCTTCCCCAGTGCTTTGTGTCTCCCTGGGGTAAGAAATCCGCTGTCCATTGACCAATTGTCTCAATAAAACCCCAAAGTTACCCAAATCCTGTCTGTTTGCTTTTATTTCAGATATCCCTGACTCAATGCCTGAATTTTGGGGGCATTTGCTCCCAAGGGATGGGGTGGAGCTGTGTGCCCAGTTCAGGGAGGGGAAAATGAGGCTCTCAGAGGAGTCTTGAGGGGCATCTCAGAGGCATTCTTCAGGGGCTTTCAGGTGATCTTAGGTGTTTGGGATTTGGATGGTCCTAGGACTGACTTTTAGGATCTTTGGAGGGTGTAGGGGGAATCTCATGGAGATCTTTGGAAGAACTGGGCTGGAACAGGTTGAAGAGCTGAGAAGAGGTTAAGCTGCCTGTTCCCCCCCAAAACAGAAGGGAGGGGAAAATAACACACACAGGAACCAAAAAAACCCTCTGGGTTGAGATAAGGGCTTGAGATAAGAACAAAAGAGTTGAATCCAAATGAGATCCCATAATGCACACTGACCTGAGGCTGTTTGCAGAAAGAAGCACAGCAGTGAGCAGCAGCAGCCAGGAGTTAAACCCCTGCAGCCCTCCCCCTCAGCAAAGAGCCAGCACCTGAGAGCCAGAACCCAACAGCAGCAACCAGAACAGGAAGCCTCTCATGTTGCCATCTGAACTTCAAGCCCTGTAGTACTTTGCTCCAGCCAGCACTGTCTCTGTGAAGGTGGCATGAGGCAGGATAGTGTGAAGTAATGGCAGCAAATTTCCAGCTTAACCTTTGACATTCCCAAGCCCTCATTCTGTGCCACCTGCACCATGCCCAGCAGCAATCAGCAGCACACCTCAGGCACTGTCCATTCTCACTCCACAGGAGGTCACTTTGCAGTACCCAGAGGGCTGCTCACTGCAGGTGCTCTGCAGCTCCACTCTGTTCCAGCACAGTCTGGATCAGTCCATGCCCAGTCCAAATGCTGCAAATGCTGGGGCTGTGTTTCCAGCTCTGGGGCAGTCTGAGTCCAGTGACTCCTTCTATGCCTCCAAGTGAAAGCAAACTGTGGCTTGCATCCCAGTACTCAGCTTCCAACACATCCAGGTGTGGGGATCCTCCTGTCACACCAGAAACACAGATGGGTTCCACCCTTTGTGCTTTGATGGTGTCAGAGCACTCTGGGCACCTGTATCTGCTAAAGCTTTATCCTCCCATGGCTTCAACTTGCCAGGCCATTTGTTCTGTACAGTCCAACAAACCAATTTGTCTCTCCCCTCCATCTGGTTGGAGGCAGAGCCCCTCTAAGTGCCAGGTGCTGCTCTTTGGCCACAACAACCCCATGCAGTGCTACAGGCTGTGGTCAGAGTGGCTGGAGATCAGCGAGACAGAAAGTGACCTTGGTTGTACTGGTTGATAGTAGGCTGAACATGAGCCAGCAGTGCACCCAGGTGGCCATGAAGGCCAATGGCATCCTGGCCTGTATCAGGAATAGCGTGGCCAGCAGGAGCAGGGAGGTCATTCTGCCCCTGTACACTGCACTGGTTAGGCCACACCTTGAGTACTGTGTCCAGTCCTGGGCCCCTCAGTTTAGGAAGAATGTTGACTTGCTGGAATGTGTCCAGAGAAGGGCAACGAAGCTGGGGAGGGGTTTGGAGTACAAGTCCTATGAGGAGCGGCTAAGTGAGCTGAAGTTGCTTAGCCTGGAGAAGAGGAGGCTCAGGGGAGACCTTATTGCTGTGTACAGCTACCTGAAGGGAAGTTGTAGTCAGGCTGAGGTTGATCTCTTCTCCCAGGTAACCAGCACCAGAACAAGAGGACACAGTCTCAAGCTGCACCAGGGGAGCTTTAGACTGGATGTTAGGAAGAAGTGATTCCTAACTGGATGTTAGGAAGAAGTTAGGAAGAGAGTGATTGCCCTGCCTACATGAAGCCCTCTTCGATCTCCTCCCCATCCCTGGATCTGGTGCTTGCAGTTCTGTACTCAGTGGTGCCTCCAGCAGTCAACCCTCTCATCTACAGCCTCAGGAACCAGGAGCTCAAGGATGCCCTGAGGAAAATTATCCCTGGATGCCTTCAGAAGCAATAAACTCTTTGTCCTCTCCTGCAGAGCAGTTCTGATGTCACTCACAGTCTGGTTTCTCTCTTTTTGGCTGCTGCTGGTGCTGTTACCCTTGTGAGAATGTTGTTTCCCCACCAGAGTCTTTCTTCAGACCATTTCTGGTTCAGTGTTGGCCTGTCTGCTGTGACCCAGAGACTGCAGACATGAGCAGCTGTGCTCCCTGGCTGTGCAACATGCAAGGAAAACTTCTTCCCATCTAGAAGTTCATAACAGAGACAGAGGACTCTTGTAAAACTTTATTTGAATAAAGACAGAGTCCACAGGACAACTCCCTGTGGGGTCTCTCTCATTGCTGAAGGCACAGCTCCCCTTTCATCCTACATTTCTGGATGCAAATTTCCCTTTCCCCACCTGCTCAGGTACTCAGGATTTAGTCTTTCCTGAAAGCCCTGCTACATGTCCTCCTTCACATGAACCCTCCCTGTTTCATACATCCTATGCTCATTTAAATTAGGTTCTCCACTTCTCTGGGTGCAGAAGTTAATATTCAGTAGTCTGTTAAGCCTATGCTCTGGCCTAAAAGTTCAGCAGTTCAGGCTGTGTTCAGTGTCTGCTATCTTCGGACAGACCCCTACTGATTTACAGCAAGGTTCAAGGGGCCCCTTTGTGATTTACATACACATAGAGAAGGTGAACTGTCTGGTTCCTCCCTTTCTCTTCCAACTCCCTCTTAGCCAATTCTTCCTTTGTAAGGACACTACCTCCTTTTGGTCCCATCAATCCCTCCTCTTCTTGCTTTAATAATTCTCTTTACAAAATTCATTCACCATTAACTAAATCCTTTCCTCTTGGCTCATTTCTGATGTTGGTCTTATTTGCAGACACATCACACTGCTCTTTTTTATACCCTTTTCTGGCTCACTTCATATGGCTACAACCTGCACCTGCCTGACTGCAGGATGGATAAGCCATACAAATCAGGGTATCAGACATGGTAGAAAGATTAGAGCTGCTGTTGCACAAAGAGAGAAGAATGACACTCGTTTGACCCATGGCCCACCAGGCAACCAAGGCAATGTGTCCCATTCCAGTCCTTTCCAGGTTTGGACTGGTCCATGAGCTATATCCTTGCTGTTGGAGGCTATCTTTATTGCTGCCTCCCCATTGGCCTCAATCTTTAGGCACCAATCAGATGGATTAAACTTTCCACATCCACCTCCTTCCTCAGCTAATAGACAGACTGGAGAGTCCATTCTGGTGCATTGCCTCTCACACCTGAGTTTGGTGTTTGGCTAATAGCACAAAGTACTACTACAAAGTAAAAGTACGAAATAACAACAACAACAACAACAACAACAACAACAACAACAACAACAATAATAATAATAATAATAATAATAATAATAATAATAATAATAATAATATAAATTATAAAAAAGAAAGAAAAAATATTTAATATAAAAAACATTTTAACATAATAATAATTTTTAAAAACCAAAACAAACAAAAACCCATAAGGATTACTAACAAAAAAAAATAAGGATTATTAGAAAAAAAATTTACAAAAATTTAAAATTAAAAATAAGGATAAAATATTAAATAGAAAAAAAGGTTAAAAAGAAAATAAAAAAGGAAAAAATAGAATAAAAACAATTTTAAAAAATTAAATGAAAAAAATAATTAAAAAATTAGAGTATAAAATAACATTAAAAATTAATTAATACAAGATTAAAGTATGTTAAATAAAATTCAAGAAAAATTAAAAGCTATTAAAAAAAAGGAAATAAAAAAAATAGATTTAAAAGAAAAATAAAATTACCTAAAAAATTATTAAAAATTATAAGCCAAAAAATACAGATAACAACAAAAGAAAAAATATTTAAAAGGCATATTAAAACATTAATTACATTAAAAATTGGATTTTAAAAATTAAAATAAAAATAATTAAAATTAAAAATTAAAAATTAATTAAAATTGCATTAAAAAATAAAATAAAATACAAATAAAAATAATGTAATTTTTTTAAAAAAGTTAAAAAATAATAAAACCAAAACAAAATAAAATTCAAATATTAAAAAATAGATTAAATAAAAAATTAAGATTTTTAAAAAATGATTTTTTTTTAAATTGAACTAAAAATAATAGAAATTTTTAAAATAGATTAAATAAAGCAAACATACAAAAAATAATTAAAATAGTTTTAAAAAAATAATATAAGATAAAAAATAATAAATTTTAAAAATTGGATTAAAAATTAAAATTAAGAAAAATACTTTAAAAAATAAAATACTTAAAAATTAAAAATAAAAATTAAATTAAAAAATAAAAATAATAAAATTCAAAAAGTTAAAAAAAGTTAAAAAATCTATCAAGAAAAAATCAACAAAACAAAAGAGAGGATGTATATTTTATAGCTAAGGGGGTTTAGTGATAGCAGCAAGAAATGTCTACCCCATGCCAACTGCAATCATCACAACAAACAACGGCAGAGGAATCAAGGCCATGAGCACACAGCATTTCCCATGCAGTCGAACATCGATCACAACAACTGCTATGGTAATCTGGGATCAAAAGCATCACTCAGAAGAATGCACCACAGCACCGTGTGAATTAGGACTGGCTGTTATGATTGTTTAATTGTTGTGTGACTAGAGAAAATGTTCCTATGGATTTCTGTGTCACCTCACCAGTTTGCCTTAGTTTTAAATAGTTAATGGGAAAGTCAAAATTCCTTATAACACAACATGCATTCTCATTTTAGGTTAAAAACAAACAAACAAAGAAAAGGCCTAGGCCATGAAGTAGCCCAGGGTAAGCCAGGGATGGATCAGGACAGAGAGAAATAGAGCACTGAGAGTTGTCCTTGGTGTGCTGCACCCTTGCTCTCCCAGCCTTGCACTGCTCTCCCTGTGCCTTGGGGGTTGGTCACGTCCTGCCAGCTCAGAATTAGAATTAATGGAATAGAATAAACCAGGTTGGAAGAGACCTTCAAGATCATCGCGTCCAACCTATCATCCAACACCACCTAATCATCTGTGCTTGGACCACAGCCAACAGGGAGCTGATAGAAAACGTTGGAGGTCAAAACCTTCAGGCTCTGTGCAAGTGGCAACAACTCCCAGGATGATTCAGCATCCAAGGGTCTCCAGATCAGAGAAACACCTGATGGAAGTCAATGATCTCCACCTCTGAAAACAGTGAGCCTAAAGCCAGAGCCTTGGAGCTCTCCTGGATCACAGCAGCTGTGTCCAGCATCTCCCCCAGTCAGACATCTCTCAGGGACAACTGCACCAAGGGCCAGCACCAAGTCAGACTTCTCCAGGCTCAGTTCTTTTGCCCAAAGAATGCCAAAGCTTTGTGAGGGTTTGCCCTGAGCTCCAGGAGAAGGAACCTGAACTCCCAGGCACCCTCTGCCAGCCTCCTCTCCACCACTCTGTGTCTTTGGACACACACCTTTGTTGTCACCAGGGTCAAAGTTTCTATCTTGCACTGAACCCAGCCAGCTCTGTCCCTGTGTCTGTGTGCTTGGTGCTTCTCTCCAGGCACAGCCATAGAAATAGATTTGAATTCAGGATCCCTTGCAGTCACTCAGGGTCAGCCTTGTCCTTATCCACTCTGTCATTCAGAGGCTCTTGGATTAGAACACATTTCTGCTGAATCACCTTGTAAGCCCCAGGTGGGCAGGGACAGCAATGGGGAGGTTGGGAAGGGTGAGGAGCAAAGTTGTCCATTCAATATCAGACTGAAGGACAGATGTTCCTGCAAGTGCAGATGTCCTGCTGAGACAGCCTGGGTCAGTGTCACTTGGGGAATTATCATCTCTGCTCTGAACTGAAATGGAGTAAATTATTTTATCTTTGGCATAAAAAATTGAGCTTTGTGAGGTGCACTTTGAAATCCTGAAGAAGATTACAGAGACACAAACATCTCCTTAGGGCACTTGGGACTCATTGCAGGAACCTCAGGTACTGAGAGAAGACTGAAGAAACTTCTTCAGAAGTCAGAAGGAAAACACAAAGTACCTTGAAGCACTGATTGGCCCCACTGAGGGGCATTACCAACAAAGCCTCCCAAGGGCTCCTTAGAGCAGCTCAGTGGAGGCCATGATTGCAGCAGACAAAGGCAAAGTGCAGGAGAGCAAACTCTGGGTTGGGTTTATGGAGCAGAAAGGCCAAACCCTGACCACAGTGCCTGGGCAGGCAGATCCTGTCCCTCATGTATGGGTCAGGGCTCCCCTGTGGGGTGCTGTGGGGTGTGGGATTTGTGATGCTGAGTGAAGGACAAGGGGATGACAGTCCCCAGCCTTCCTGGGGGTGTTTAAGGAAGCACTGAGGACCCCCTGGTGCCTTAGGAAGTCTCCTCACAGCCCTTGGTGGTGGATGACTGCCACAGTGAGGAAGGCAAAGCCTTGGGTTCTCCTGATGACTTCCAGCCTTGCCAGTGCCCATTGCCATCCCCACCACAGGTTGTCCTACACTGTCCCCCACACGGGGTTTGGTTTCTGCAGCAGAAAGGCCAAGCCCTGACCTCAGAGCCTGGGCAGTCAGATGCAGAGAGGATCAAGCTAAAGTTTCATCTTCCTGGCCCTGGTGGCAAAGGCAATGGCCATAGACAGGAGGAGAAAGACCTCAGCCCTTTGAGCTTTCATCCTTGCAGGTGGTGCTACACTGCCCCATGCCTGCAGCTCTTTCCCCTCATGCTATTGACACCCATCTTGCTTTCCTAGCAGCTCTCACCATGACATTTCTGTACCCTCCCTGCTCTGTCTGTGCTCTCCATGGCCATTTCTTGAAACACAGAGCCAGGGCCTCTTGGATCACAAGGATCCCCTCTGAGTGACTTTTCTTTATCCTCACCTCCTGTACGCTCTCAGGAGCAAGAGAAGATCTGCCTGGCCTCAAACCAGGACACCTCCACACTGAACCCTAATATTTGCACTCTATGGAAGTTTTCTTCCCTTCACACAACCACCAGAAGCTGCATCATCCCCAGATTTCAAGCAGGTGCACACTACATCTGTAGTGCCCTGAGCTTGGACTTCGACCAGCCCCAGCTCCTTCAGTTGCTCTTCATCAGATTTACTCTGCAGGCCCTTCCCCAGCTTCTTATCCTCCTCTGCTCTGGCTCCAGCACCTCCACATCTCTCTCAGATGGAGGTGCCCAAAAGTGGACACAAAACTCAAGGTGTGGCCTCCCCAGAGCTGAGTCCCAGGGGACAGTCACCTCCCTGCTCCTGCTGGACACAGCATGTCTGATCCCAGCCAGGATGTCTTTGGCTTTCTTGGCCACCTGGGCACTGCTGGCTCCTATTCAGCTGCTTGTCCATCAGCACTCCCAGGTTCCTTTTTGCCAGACAGCTCTCCAGCCACACTGCCCCAAGCCTGGAGCATTGCTTGGAGTTGTTGTGACCCAAGTGCAGGATCTGGCACTTGGCCTTGTTGAAGCTCCTCCTGGGAACGTTGGCCATGGATCCAATCTATCCAAGTCCCTCTGCAGAGCCTCCTTACCCTCATGCAGATCAACTCTGCCACCTACCTGTCATCTGCTGACTCACTGCTGACACACTCTTCATCAAGGTCATCAATAAAGATGTTAAACAGATGGGTGCCTTATAACCTGGCCTCCCAACTCCCAGTCCCCACAAATTGGGACCTGATTATTATTCATTTGAAGGATTGTTTTCTTTGCAATTTGCTCACACCCAGAGGGTTCCACAAAGTCTGCATCTACTGAGTCATCGATTAAGGCAGACTCTACCCACCAATATCAATGGGTAGCCTCAAGGCATGCCAGAATTCTCTGGCACTCTCTTCCCACTTAGATAGACTCATTGTGACTTTCTCATCTGTAAGCCTATGGATGATATTCTGATTACACAAAAAGTTACATCCTAAAACAGTGCTCTCTGAGTTTCAGCCCCTGTCAGCAAGCAGGGACTTGAAAGTCACACCGCCTTAGACCTTGCAACTCCTCAATTAAGTGGCAATTCACTGGCAAATGCCTCAGAAGCCGCACCCTGGCAGCCAGCAGACTCTTTACAAGGTGTCACCACTAACCATCTCGTTGGGGCGAGACCTTTGCCAGATCATATCAACAATTGCAGCTTCCTGATAAGGCTTTGCAATTAAGTCAGGATATAGCGATCAAAGAGTGGTCCAGAATCCAGGACAATAACTCTCTTCCTGTGCTTTTCACTATTCAGCAGGGTCTAACAGGGCCACTTGGTTCCTTTGTCGGTACCTTACATACCACATTCAAGATCTGACTCATGATATGAAGGTAAAAATGCTGGATATTCTGGCATTTGACAATGCTAACGAAGAAACTAAACAGGTTCTCAGCATTTTATCAACAGGTGCCACTGTCTCGTGACAGCAGAACGAATGAAACACCAACAAATGGCAATGTATCTAGCCACGGCCATAGAAGCAGTCGTGAAACCACCAGTACGACCACCGCACAAGGGAAACAACCTGGATGGTAAACATCGTACTTCTGGGAAACCCAGGTACCTTAAATCAAATTGCCTGACTGCCGGACAGACTCGAAAGTGCTGTGCTCACTGTCACAGACCTAATCATGTTACTCAAGATTATTGTTGGTAGGGAAACTGCTCCTGCAGTGCAAGTACACCCCGTGCCACGACACCAAACCAGGGTGCTTGGACCGCCCACTTCACAGCCACCTCTGGCAGCGTGGAGCAGACCTGGCAACAGCAGTGGATGTCACTCTTGAGTCCACAAAATCTTGTTGTCGAGTCCAATCAGCACGGTCCTCTGGGTCACAGACCCTGTGCTCTGTTAATTGGCAGATTGTCTACCTCTAGACAGGGCATCTTTATAATTCCTCGTTCAATAGATTATGATTATGACTGGGCTATGAAAATTATGCACTATACCATTACCCTTCCTGTTAGCACTCCTGTTGGGACCAAAATTGCTCAGCTAATACCATTTGAGTCCCGAGTGCCTAGGGCTTCATACAGGATTCAAGGACAAGAAGGCTTTGGTTCCACCGGTATGCCTAATATCTTATTGGCACTAGAAATCCAAAAGGGAAAACCAGAAGAAATTGTAACTATCAGACACTCTTGTGGACAAACTGTACAACTTTCAATGATTGTGGATACTGGAGAAAATGTCACTATTATACCTTGCTATAAGTGGAATGGTCACTAGCCATTGCTGATGGCAAATTCTGGAGTCATGGGTTTAAAAGGTATGCAAACAACCTGGGTTAGCAGAGAGCCAGTGCAGTTAGCTTTTAAAGATGGCAAATCAATCGCTGTAAGACCGTACTTGTTAACCCTTCCAGTTGCTCTACTGGACAGAGATGCCTTAAGTTAGCTAGGAGGAAAAATCGTTCCTGTTCCTTTTCTGTAGCAGCTACTGGTCAGCAATCAACCCTCAAATTAAAATGGACAACAGGTAATCCAGTATGGGTGGAACAGTGGTTGCTCAGATGAGATAGGCTGCAAGTTGTTAAGACCCTAGTGCAGAAACAATTGCAGTTAGGGCATACCTTGCTAGCCACACCCCCCCTTCCTACCTCCCACACCTTCCCTTTCCTGGTAAAACCCCAGTCTACCAAAGCTCTGTTCTGATTTAAAGCAACAGTGCTAATTTCATCACTTCTGATTGTAATGTCTTTCAGAGATTTGTTATTAGGAGTTTTGCTAACATCTCTCTATTTCCTTCTTAGACACTGACTAGATAAAATAAAAAATACAAAAAATAAAAAAATACAAAACAATAGTAAAAAAAACACACACCAAAAATTAAAAATATATATATAACAAAACAAAAAATCACAGTATCACCAAATTACAACTTAGATACAAAAAATACAATAAAAAATAACAAAATAAAAAATTTTAGATTAAAAAATAAAGTACAAAATAACAAAATAATAACAAATTATAATAATAATAAAAGAAGTTAACAAAAGAAAAAAGAAAATAAAAACAACTCAGCAAAGTAATAATAAAAACCAACAACAATTAAAAAAACTAAAAACATAAGGATCAGTAACAAAAAATAACTATTAGCAAAACCCATAAGGATTATTAGCAAAAAATAAAGGGTTATTAAGATAGGGACTACTAGATTAAAACAAAAGGATATATAAAAAAAATAATGTGAAAAATAAGGAAAAAAAAATACAAATATTAAAAAATAAAAAAGCAAAAAGTTAAAAATAAAATAAAAGCAATTAAAATTAATGAAAAATAACAATTTTTAAATTTAAAAATTAGATGAAAAATATTTATTAAAAAATCAAAATAATTAAAATATTTTAAAATATTTTAAAATAATAAACATTAAAAATAAAAATAATCAAAATAATTTTAAAAATAAATAATTTAAAATTACATTAAAAATAAAATGAAAATTAAAATATAAAGAAAATAAAAATTTTAAAATAAATAATTAGTTACAATTTAAAAAATTTTAAAATTAAGATCAAAAAATAAAAAAAAAAATTAAAAAGTTGGGTTAAAAATAAAATTAAAATTAAAAGAAAAAAATCATCACATGATGGTGCTGATGTTTGTGTTTTCCCAGGTCCTGGAGCAGCGTCAGGACAGAGGGGACCTGATGGATGGGCATGCACTGGGAGGGGCCCAGCGGTCCTCCGGATTCACTCCTCAGGGCCTTGGTGTCCATAGCTGTGTTGTCTTTAATAAATGAAGATGCTTCCTTCCTCTCTGCCTGCCTCCAGGCTCTCGAGGGCAAGGGACTGGGCTCAGTATGCCCTAGAATCATTAAGGTTAGAAGAGACCTCTAAGGTCATTGAGCCCAGCCATCAACCCAACACTGCCATGGCCACTAAACCATGGCCCACAGTGCCATGTCAAACGTCTGTGGAGCACTGCTGGGCATGATAAAGTATTAAAAAATAACATTAAAGAAATAAAAAAATAATAAATAATTAATTGAAATAAAAAATTAAAATTAAAATTAAACAATCTAAAAATAGTTAAAAAATATATCCAGAAAAAAATAACAATAACAAAAAAATAGTATATTTTATAGGTAAGGGTTTTAGTGATACCAGCAAGAGATAACTACCCCATGTCAACTGCAATCATCGCAATAAACAACAGCAGAAGAATCAAGAATATGAAGTCGAACATCGATCACAGTAACTGTTATGATAATCTGAGATCAAAAGCATCAATCAGAAGAAGGTACCAAAAAAGACTCAGCTGAATTGGGACTGACTGTTACGATTGTTTGATTGTTGTGTGATTAGAGAAAATGTTCATACGGATTTCTGTCACCTCACCAGCTTGCCATCATTTAAAATAGTTAAAGGGAAAGTATAAATTAATTATAACACAACATGCATTCTCATTTTAGGTTAAAAACAACAGCAACAATAACAAAAAATAAGGAGGGGGGATTTAGGTATGTGTGGTAGTGAGAAAAGTTCAGTTCTCCCCCCCCCCCCCCCCAACCACAGCTAACTCAGTCAGAGAAGCAAAATGGAAAAGAGCTGTATTTCACAAGCAGAATGACCTGCAATGAATATATACACAACATGCAGTATTTACAGTGTATACAAAAATACACAGGAAAGAAAGTAACACAGAAAAACTGCCCCCCCTCCAATAGAGGAGGGTCCCCCCCAAAAAAAAAAACCTTTTCCCCCTGCCTCCCTTTTTTCCCAAAAAGGCTTAGAGAGAAAAGTAATTATTGAGGGAAATTCTGTTAGTTCAAAGCATATGCTAAGGGAAGAAAAGAATTAATTTCTTATCTCATTAATCCAAGGTCAGCGCCAAGCACAGAAGAAAGAAAAACAGCTGTCCAGACCAAGACTGAAACAGACTCAGGCTGACTGCACAGAGCAAAACCTTAAAGTTACATTCCTACTGATCTACCAATGAAATTCGGTTAGAATTGTCTTTGTTTTCCTTTTCACACCAAAACATTCAGCCAGAGTGCTCAGTAGCTGTCTCTTCTGAAAGGCATAGCCTAAAACTGTCACAGGGAGGCAGGTGGCAAAGGCTTTGTGGCGTCCCTGCTGAGAGGGGATCCTCAGCACTGCCCTGAAGATCTGCACATAGGACACCACCATGAACACAAAACAGACAAAACTGAGCAGACACCAACTTGCTTATGGCCCAGGGCAAAGCTCCTGGGAGCAAGCACCTTGTTACTGTTGCCACTGCCATGCCATCTGGCACTGCAGAAGAGCCTGGCTCCAAAACCTCTCCAGGTAGGTGCTGTCTGCCTTTAGACTGTCATGTGCCTGCCCTTCATCAGGCCAGAGTGGTCCAGCTGCCTCCAGCTTGCCACACAGGTCCTGTACTGTGGGGCCCTAAGCTCTTCATGAGAGAATGAGGTCTGTGGTGACAGGTTGGACTTAATGATCCTCGAGGTCTCTTCCACCCTTAGTGATACTGTGATACTGTGAATCTCTCTGCACTTCTCCAGGTTCTCCACCCTCTTTTAGAAATGGGAACCTCACCATCTGATGTGGCTTCCATCAAGACTCCCATGCCCCCTTCCTCGGATCAGTGCCCAGCTGGTCACATCACAGCCTGTTCAGAGGCATGAGGTTGTTCTGCCCCCGTGCAGACCTTGCCTGCCTTGGCCTTGTGAAACTTCAGGAGGTCTTTGATGGCCAAATCCACTCACGTGTCCAGGTCCCTGTGGACTGGAATCCCAGCATGACAGCATTTAAGGTTAGAGGGCCAGTGCCTCAAACAAGTTAACAGTGTGGGGAATTGCAGGACACTACAGGCATGGAATGAAAACTGTTCCATGGAGTTGCCACCCAAGGGGGTAAATACCACAGGAACCTCAGCAATACCATCAGAAGGTACAACCCCAGAAGTGCAAGGCCAGGAGGGTCAGAGGTTCTTTGTGGAGTGCTTTACAACAGTAACCAGAGAAGATCTTGAGTGAAGTGAAGGATGTGGTCAGTGCTGGCTGGGATACCCTGTGAGAAAGCTCTGCACTTGCTGGGAATGAGTGCTGTGAACAGGGAGAGTCCAAGAGCTTTCCTTAACTGGAAGCTATGAAGTGCAAGGGAGGACAGCAGCAGTCAGGCTGGAAGGGACTTCAGGATGTGTCTCAACCAACCTCCAGCTCTAACCAGCATCACAGCAGATTCCTCAGGGTTTTAGCCAAACATGTAGTGGTCACTTGCTGGGGCAGAGCTCCTGCGCACTCTCAGGAAAACAGCTTCCAGGGGTTGATTATCCTCATGTTGGAAAACTTTCTCTCTCTGTGTAGCCTGAACCTCATCAGTTTCAGATCATTATCTATTGTCCAAGCGTCCTGAACAGCAGACAAGAGCCTGACACATTCTTCCCAGGATCAGAGCCATGCTGCTGCTCATTGCTCCCAAGATCTTCCTTTCTCCAGGTTGAGCAAGCCCAGCAACCTCTGTTGGGACTCTACCTCTTTACCTCTGCACACTGGAACTGCCCTGCAGCTTGAGAGAAAGCTTTCAGGAAGGAGCTCAGAGAAACAATTCCCTGCAGAGTCCTTTATTGTATTGAACATACAGGGAACAGTGTTCCTCATGTCTGCAGTTTCTGGGTCACAGCAGACAGACCAGTGCTGAATCAGAAATGGACTGGAGAAAAACATTGGACTCTGAGTAGGTGAGGTCTGTAATGGGAGGGGGTTGGGGTATGAAGGCATGAGGAGACCTCCTGTTCTGATGGCAGTGCTGCTCTGGAGCACAGCTCTGTCCCACAAGCAGCCCTGGCCTGTCCCTGCCTGCAGTCCCAGCACTGCCACACAGCAGCACAGTGCCCAAGCTGCCAGAGCACTCAGACCTTGCACCAGCACAGAGGCTCAGCAGGAGAGGTGCAAGGGAAGAAAGAGTAGCTGAGGACAGCCCAAGCTCTGGGGTTCCCTGGCACTGCTGCTGTGCTGAGACTCTGCCCCTCCACCTGTGCACACAGGCACTGCCCTGCAGCTCCACAGAAACCTTGGAGGAAGGAACTCAGAGAAACAACTCCCTGCAGTGTCCTTTATTGTGTTGAACAGACAGCGAGCACAGCTCCTCATGTCTGCAGCCTCTGGGTCACACCAGACAGGAAAACACTGAAGCATAAATGGTCTGAAGAAAGACATTTGTGTGGGAACAACATTCTCACAAGTGGAACAGCACCAGCAGCAGCCAGAACTCCAGCAGCCAGGCTGGGCCTGCACTGAGTGACATCAGAACTGCTCTGCAAGAGAAGACAAAGAGTTTATTGCTTTTGAAGGCATCCAGTGATCAGTTTGCTTAGAGCATCCTTGAGCTCCTGGTTCCTCAGGCTGTAGATGAGAGGGTTCACTGCTGGAGGCACCACTGAGTACAGAACTGCCACAACAAGATTCAGGGATGGGCAGGAGATGGAAGGGGGCTTCAGGTAGGCAAACATGACAGTGATCAAAAACAGAGAGAAAACAGCCAGGTGAGGGAGGCAGGTGGCAAAGGCTTTGTGGCGCCCCTGCTGAGAGGGAATCCTCAGCACTGCCCTGAAGATCTGCACATAGGACACCACAATGAACATGAAGGAGATAAATGATAAACTGGCACTGAGCACAATAAGGCCAACCTCCCTGAGGTAGGATCTGGAGCAGGAGAGCTTAAGGATCTGGGGGATTTCACAAAAGAACTGTTCCACAGTATTGCCCTGGCAGAGGGGCAGGGAAAATGTATTGGCTGTGTGCAGCAGAGCACTGAGGAATCCAATGGCCCAGGCAGCTGCTGCCAGGTGGACACAAACTCTGCTGCCCAGGAGGGTCTCATAGTGCAGGGGTCTGCAGATGGCAACACAGCGGTCGTAGGCCATGACAGTGAGGAGAAAATATTCACCTACAATCAAGAGGAGAAAGAAAAAGACCTGTACAGCACATCCTGCGTAGGAGATGTCCCTGCTGTCCCAAAGGGAATTTGCAATGGATTTGGGCACAGTGGTGGAGATGCAGCCCAGATCAAGGATGGAGAGGTTGAGGAGGAAGAAGTACATGGGGGTGTGGAGGTGGTGGTCCCAGGCTATGGTGGTGATGATGAGGCCATTGCCCAGCAGGGCAGCCAGGTAGATGGCCAGGAAGAGGCAGAAGTGCAGGAGCTGCAGCTGCCTTGTGCCTGGGAATGGCAGGAGGAGGAAGTGGGTGATGGAGCTGCTGTTGGCCATCTACTGCCTGTGGCCATGGAGACCTGTCCAAGGAGGGAGAGACAGTGACAAGTTAGGGCACACTTCTCTCAGGCTCATTGTAAGCCCTGTCCCTGAGCTGCATGAGGAATGGATCAGATGAGTCCCATCACTGCCAACCGATGGCAGAGTTCATCACAGCTTCATATGCAGCAGGGTCCCAGAACTGCCATGAAGATTCCTCTGGTGTCAGAACAGAAAGTGACCAGCAGCCCAATCCCAGAGAACAAGAGTGGCATGGTGTCCTGGTTTGAGGCCAGGTAGATTGTCTCTTACCCCCTGAAAGGGGCAAAAAAATTACACTCATCACACAGATTGCAGGAGTAATGGAAAGTTTAAATGGAAAGCAGGAAGTGTTGTAGAGAGGCTACAAAACAGAGTGACAAAAGAATCCCAAAGCATACAGAGTCGCCTAGAGCACACCCATAAGCCTCCCAACACCTCCCTTCTCTCCACCTGAGGGTGTACCCAAAACCCCCAGGGCTCTTTCTTCCCCCCCACTACTGTTAGGCTAGTATCAGGATGGCCAGGTCTGAGACTGCCCCCCTTCCCCGCCCCCTTCTCCTCCTGGCATGAGGCCTAGCCAGGACTAAGAAGCCTTGAGATACTCCCTAGCATTACCTGATAGAGAGCATCTCCCACAGGAGCAGAGAGGGAAGAGGAAGAGGAGGACATTGCAGATGGATTTACAGGGTGCAGGATACTATGAGTATGAAATATACTATTTCCTGTGTCCACCTACAGGTTTGGACCCTCTGGATTAAACAGCCTCACATGGAAAGGTGGAGAAGCAGTGCTGCAGAGACAGTGAAGGGAAGAGAGAAAGGCAGAGGGGCTCGGCATGAAGCCTTCTCCTTACCCAGCTCTGCTCACTGCTGCTCACAGGATGGAACTGAAGGGCTTTGGTCCTCCTTCTGTGTGCACTCTCCAGGAGCCTTAAGCTGAGATGGAGATGCCTCCAGGAGCTACAGCTGCAGTGTCCTGTACCCACAGCCTCATCATGACAGTGAGTGCATTGACTTCTCCTCTAGTGAGCTCTCAGCATCCTCCCAGTCCTGGCCACCTTGAAGCTCTCTCTGCCTTCCTCATCTCCCTGAGATCCTCTGGCAGTGTCCTCAGCCCTGCTCTGCTGTGCAGAGGAGCTGCTCCTGGCCAGAGATGTCTCCTGCAGCACTGTCTGCTTGCCAGCAGCTACTTCCAGCCCAGAAGCCTATCCCAGGTCAGCAGCAACAGACCAGCCCAAGGCATTTAAAGGAGCCCTCTGGTGGCTTTGGTGTCAATTCCATGAACCTCAGAGACTGAGAAGCTGATGAAACCTCTCCAGAAGTCAAAATTGGTTTCAAACTCTGAAGTTTCTTCTACTCTTAATGGGTCCCAGGGAAGCATACTGGGAAAGGGTCCCCAGGGTCTGGTTAGAGCAGGAGACAGTGGATGCAAGAGAAACATCACTGGAGGCACTGAAGCATCTCCAGGCTGTGGTGAGAGCAGAGAACTGAGGCAGTGCTGGCAGGTCAGGACAAGCAGCTAAAGGTAGCTCTGCTGCTGAGGAAACCTGGAGGGGTTTCATTGATCCAAAGGGCCAAGCCCTGACCCCCAGCCCCTGGCAAGGTATATTCTGTCCCTCACCTGTGGCTCTCGGCTCTGATTCACCCCATGAATTAATTTTTATCAGATGCTTTTGCAATAATAACCTCTCCAATTAGCTGCTAAAACTTTGGCAATAATTAGAGGTTCAGCAGAATTTAATGAGCCCCATGGAGTATTTGGGGCTGATTACATCATCCTTAGGTACTGCCAGGAGACTCTGCCAAGCTACTGCCAAGAAGCCTCTCAAGAAGTCCAAGTCAGAAGCAAACTCCAAAGTACCTTGAAGCACTGATTGGCCTCACTGAGGCTTGTTACTGACAAAGGCTCCCCAGGGACTCGTTAGAGCAGCTTGTTAGAGGCCAGGATTGCAGGGAGACAAAGGCAAAGTACAGGGCAGAAAAACTTGCCTTTGGTCTAGGAAGCAGAAAGGCCAAGCCCTGACCACTGCCCTTGCAACAGAAGAACCTCAAAGCCTCAAAGCCAAGTTTCTCCTCACAGGCCTTGGTGGCAGAGGCAACTGCCAGAGCCAAGGGCACAAAGACCTTGGTCCTGTTGGGCCTCTCAGCCTTGCCAGAGCCCTTGGCCATCCCTACTGCAGCCTGTCCTACACTGTCCCATGCCTGCAGCTCTTTCCCTTCTGGCTGCTGACACCAATCTTGCTTCCTCACCCAGCTCTCCTCCTGCCATTTCCATCCTTCCCTGAGCTGTCTCAGCTCTCCCTGCCATTTCCTGACATCTCTGGATGGCCTCATGCATAGCAGCTCTGCTCTTTGAGGGACATTTCTTTGGCCTCCTCTCCACTCTGAACCTTCCAAGCTGCACTTTCTGAAGGTTTTGGTCTCTTTCCACTCTCCAGAAGATCTCCATCCTCTCTGAAACCACCCTTCAGCTTTCTGCACACGGCACTGGCGCTGAGCCTCCATTCAGCAGGCTGAAGCAGACCAGCACTCAGCCTCTCCACAGAGATGTCGACCCCCATCATGGAAGATCACCTCTGCTGCTCTACAGCCTCCCCAGTTCCTGTCTTCTCCTTTGGACTTCTGAACTCTGCACCCAGATACCAGGAATCCAGATGTGGCCACAGCAGTGTTGAGTCTGGGGGAGGACAATTCCTGTGTCTGGGTGGCCACTTTCCTCCTGCCACAAACCATCTGCAGTTGGCCTTCTTCCCTGTGTGCAGGGTTTGTTCCATCCCAGGGCATTTGGAATAGGGAAAAGAACCTCAGGAAAGTCTTGCTCAGTATTGCTCTATGAAATGCAGACAGGCCTTAGGCCTGGTCATTGAAATGGGAGCTTAGGAGAATACAGAGGCTTAGGGCCTGCTCTTTAAGGTGACCTTTGCCCCAGCTCTTCCCAGAGAGGCCCTTGCTGTCCCCTGTTCTGCTCCCTCAAGCAGACCAGCACTCACACATGCCCTGCACTCTAACAGCCATGCAAACAAAGGGGAACAAGCTCAGGGTTAGTGCTCCAACCAAATTCTTCACACTGAAGCCCAAGGCAGGAATCCACAACCATAGCCAGGCCCAGAGCTCTGAGAAGCCCCAGGTGGTGTCTTCCTTTTGCACTTCATGCAGAATCTGCTTGGTTCCCATATCTCACTGATCATAGAATGGGCTGGGCTGGAAGGGACCTCCAAAGGTTATCTTGTCCAACCTTCCCAGGAACATCCTCAACTAGATCAGGTTGCCCAGAGCCCTGTCAAGCCTCACCTTCAATCTCTCCAGGGATGGGACCCCAATCCCCTCCCTGGGCAACCTGTTCCACTGTTCCACTACCCTCATGGTGCAGAACTTGTGCTGGCTCCTCCTTCCTGCACAATCCTGCTTTGTTCCCATTTCTCACCCATGTCTATGGATGTCCTTCCTCTCTGATCCATGGAAACACAACAGCTTGTGTTCAGTGCTGTGCCCACTCCTCCTTCTGAGGCAAAGACCATGCCTGCAGCCATTCCCTCCTGAGCATCTCTTTCTGCAACTTGTTTCACTCCTCCTGGGAAGCTGATCCTGCACCTGCAGTCCTATTCCAGAGGACTGGAAGAGCAGAGATCTTCACCATGGCCTTTTCTGCTTCACTTTCTCCTGAGCAAGGCAGAAACCATCAGGCCAAGCTGTGCCAAGCAGAGGCCCTTTCCTTTGCAGCATTGTTTCATTTGTGCCATTTCACATCACCCTGGACCCAACTTTGAGTCTCTCACTGATCAGCCACAGTTGTATTTGGGAGCACAGCCCCAGGGGCACAGATTCCTGACCAGCTGAGGGGTAATCTTTTCCTGCCTTTACTGCCACATCTCCAATACTTTCCCTTTCCTCCGGGTGCTGCCCACCCTGTGTGTTTGTTCCTCATTATGGGATGGTGACAGCCTGGATGGGTGCACAGCCTGAGTGTTTTTCCCACAGAGGTGCCTTGACTTCAGGCAGTCAATGTTTGCTAATCAGTTAGGTTGCATCTCTGGACACATTTGGAATAGGTCTTTTTTTGATCAGGAGCCTCTTCCATCCCCATCCTGTGCTTCTAATTCTGGGTTATCCTTAAGGGAAGTGTTCATCCACATGCTCAACAGGAGCCACCAGTGTGCACTTGCAGCCCAGAGAGCCAATTGTATCCTGGGCTGCATCAAGAGAAGTGTGGCCAGCAGGGCCAGGAAGGTGATTGTCCCACCCTGCTCCACCCTGGTGAGACCCCACCTGGAGCTCTGTGTCCAGTTCTGGAGCATTTATTACAAGAAGGATCTGGAGGTGCTGGAAGGTCTCCAGAGAAGGGCCACGAGGATGAGCAGGGGGCTGGAGCTGCTCTGCTATGAGGACAGACTGAGACAACCGGGCCCTGGAGAAGAGAAGGCTCCAAGGAGTCCTTCTTGTGACCTTCCAATATCTGAAGGAGGTTACAAGAAAGCTTTGGAAAGCTGGGGAGGGACTTTTTAGGGTGTTGGGTAAGGATAGGTCTGGGGGATTGGAGCAAAACTTGATGTGGAGAGATTCAGATTGGATGTTAGGAAGAAGTTCTTCCCCATGAGGGTGGAGAGACACTGGCACAGGTTGCCCAGGGAGGTGGTGGAAGTCTCATCCCTGGAGGATTTTAAGGCCAAACTGGATGTGACTATGAACAACCTGCTCTGGTGTGAGGTGTCCCTGCCCATGGCAAGGAGCTTGGAACTGGATTGTCCTTGAGGTCCCTTCCAACCCTGACAATTCTGTGATTCTCAGTATGTCCAAGAGGTATTATCAGGTACTGGAATTCCAGTGAATGCCCTCCCCCCTCCAGCCCTTCCTTAGGGTTCTCAGGGCACTTGGTGCACTCCCAGCAGTTGCTCTCATCAGCTCTCTGTGTTGTGTTCTGTGTCCATCCAGAATGGACATTTGCTACCAAGGGCTTTCTTTCTAGATTCAGGTGATGAGATTTTCAGTTCCCTTTCTCCTTCTCTTCACTCTGGCGTTCCTTCTCCTGCACTAGTGCCTGATGGGACAGGATCCATGTGATTAAGAGGAACCCACTGGCAATTTCTGCGGAGCCTCAGATTCACTAGAGGTGATCTGCACCATGCAATGTCCAGAGCAATGTGAACCCTACAGCACTCGAGGGAACAAATAGTTAGAGAGCAGCCCCATGGAGGACCTGGGAGTTCTGGTGGACAGCAAGTTCTGCATGGGACAGCAATGTGCCCTGTTGGCCAAGAAGGCCAATGGGATGCTGGGGTGCATTTGGAAGAGTGTGGCCAGCAGATCCAGGGAGGTTCTCCTCCCCCTCTACTCTGCCCTGGGGAGGCCCCACCTGGAATATTACAACCAGTTCTGGGCTCCCCAGTTCAAGAGAGACGGATCTGCTGCAGAGGCTGTGAGGATGCTGAAGGGACTGCAGCACTGCCTGATGAGGAGAGGCTGAGAGGCCTGGGGCTCTTTAGTCAGGAGAAGAGAAGGCTGAGACTGCATCTGATCAATGTCAATAAATATCCAAGGGCTGGGGGTCAGAAAGGAAGGGACAGGGACAGCCTCTGCTCACCTGTGCCGTGGGATGGGACAATGGGGCAATGGATGGAAACTGCAGCACAGGAAGTTCCACTTCAACAGCAGGAAGAACTTTACTGTAAGGGTGACAGAGCCCAGGAACAGGCTGCCCGAAGGAGGTTGTGGAGTCTCCTTCCCTGGAGACTTGCCAGCCCTGTCTGGATGTGTTCCTGTGAGACCTGCACTAGATTCTATGGTCCTGTTCTGGCAGGGGGACTCAGGGATCTCCAGAGGTCCCTCCCAAACCCTAACCCTGTGAGTTGACACAGGTCTCTGAATCCAAAGGAGATCCCAGCAGGAAATACCAAGGTTCCAGCTACAAATCATTAAGTCTGTCTGAGCTTCATCTTCAAGGATCCTTCTGAAGTCACCTTCCACTGCCCCCTTGGGCTCTTCTGGGCTCTCAGCTAATGCATCCATGTGGCAAGTCCAGATGCCTTCAAAGCAGTGTAAGTTGTTCACAGAAGCTGAGAGGCTCTTTCCATTTTGCTTGGAGGGCTCCTTATTGTCATGGGTTGAGTTGACTCTGCTGCTGTTATCCAGACTATGCTGCAGCCATGCCAGCCTCAGAAATGAAAGTGCTGGCTGGAGCAAAGGATGATGGGGCTTGAAGTTCAGGTTGCAGCATGGGAGGCTCCCTGTTCCAGTTGCTGCTTCTGGGTTCTGGGATTTTTTGGGTGTTGGCTGCTCTGCTGGGATGGCAGTGGGACAGGGAGGGGTAGGGGAGCAGCTCCCTGCTTTGGGCTTTTGCCTTGCTTGCTGCTGCTTGCTGCTGCTTTCCACTGTGCCTTTTCTGCACACAGGCTGAGGTCACTGTACTTTTTCATTCTGATGATCTGATTTGCTCAGGAAACTCTTCTCTCATTTGTTTCTGTATCAACACAAAGCGGGTTTGTGTGGTGTTCTTTTCCCCTCAGTTCTGTGTTGGAGGAGGCAGAGAGCATAAGCTGCTGGTTCAGCTGAAGCCAGTACATTCCTCTTCTGGAGCCCAACATGGGGCATGAAATCAGCTGCCTTAATGAGGATAGATTTTGGCAGGATTGAGGTAACAAAAAGAGAGAAGAGGACTCAATTAAGGCTTGAGGCTTGTCAACAGAGTTAGAAAGAAATTTTCTTTCCTGTGGTGTGTTCACTTTGTTGATGGATTTTCTTTGGGGGGTCTGATGAGCTGCAGTCCTGTTTGTGCTGCTGATGGTGCTGAGTGTTAGCTTAGGGCAATGGCTCAGAGCTGTGCTGTCCACTGCTGGGCAGCTTGCTCTGGTTTCATCCAGAGCACTACAGAACACTCCCAAGGAAACCACTGTGAGATCTGCCCTGATGCTGGATACTGAGGAGTGGCAGGGGGTGGGGGAGGGAAGGGGCAAATTCTTAGACTGGTGGTCACCTCTGGTGCTTTGGAATTTCACCCCTGAGCAAGTGCAAAATCCTCCCCAGCTGGGGAAATGTTTGGGAAAAGTCTGTTGTCAGCCTGGGAGTTCCTGAGAGACAGAAATCACTGCAATGTGCTTGGGCCTGGCCCATGCCTCTCAAGCCCTTCTCATCTCTGTGCAGAGGGCTCAAGGGCTAGAGAAGGTCTCTGGACCTACAGACAGTGCCACAGGCATGGCAGCTGTGTCAGAGAAGCAGCCTGTGCCAGGATCAGCTGCCCCTCGTAGTGAATGGTGCTTATGGGCAGGATTGTGCCCCAAATATTACCAGAACATGCTTCTGTGTGACTCAAACCCCCTTTGTCCCCCCTCCCTTCTGGAGTTGGGGGGGACACAACTTGGAAGCACTGAGTCCAGGTCAACAATCTGCCTGGGCATGTTTCCACCCCTGTGGCAACCAAGGCCCAGGCTACATGTTTATTTGCCCTGTTTACAGCGTGTGCTTATGCTCATTTGGCAGAGTATCAGCTGATTGGTTAATTATTGTGTTAGCAGTGGGTGCTGACTGGAGCAGTATTCTTTGGGGCAAATGGTAAATAGGAGTTGTTTGGTAAACAAGTGCCCCCCACGCTGGTGTCCGTGCCTATGCCTGCGTGCGTCTCTGTGCCGCTACGGTCCGCCTCGCCCGGGACTTGAAGCAGCTCCAGAAGGCCTCGCTGCACATTGCCACTGCTGCCTGGCTGGGGGCAGTGCCGTGGAGCGTGGGGTCAACTGCCGCATGAGCCATCGCCACGGGAGGAAACCATGGCAGCCCCTGTGCACCACCGGTCCTGAAGCGCTACAGCCCCCAGAGCGGGGAACCTTTGCCAGGTGCTGCGCTTTGTGGAGCCAGCGGCAAAAGCCTCTGAAGCTTCCCCTGGGAGGCTCCAGGACCTTTGTGCTCTGGGAGAAGCAGCAACCCCGCGGCACAGCCATGCGGTCGGCGCCGTTCTATAGTTCCTCATGAGGGCACAGCCGTGCCGCGCTGTCAGGACTCTAAACACATCACCAAGGAAAGATTTCATGAGGTTCTCAGCTTGTGAGGAAGCCAAACCTTTGCTTTATAGAATTTGGGTTCAGGTAGTGCTGAAACTGTCCTGGGTTGAGGGTTTGCCGGTCACCGACCAACCCCTCCCCCACTGCTTTTCCAATCAGTTTCAACTCTAAATTCTAGAACTCATTTGGTTCTTCTGAAGTGCCCAGGCACAAACGTTCTGCAGAGGTGGTTCCACCAACCCAATACTGCTGCCTGTGAATAGAAACTAAATCCCCTGCTGCATAGTTTGTATATCAATAGACTACCAATATATCTATTCATTGATATCCTTGCTGCTCATTCCTGAGGGCACATCTACAACACTCCTGTAGGGAAAAAGAAGCCTACAAGGAAAGCAGCTGATCCTGCAAAGGACCAGGAGGGATCAGGGTCCCCATGGGAACAAGAGAAAGAGCCAGGGCTGCTGGCTTGGTTCTTATCTCTGGCTTTGGAAGATGGCCGAGGACAAACAGTGGATGAAAGAAGCAGCAGGCCCCAGCAAGGCAAAGGAAATCTCTGCTCCTCTGTCCAGGCCTGTGTCTCAGCTGTGAAGGAACTGTCCCAGAAGGTTCCATCAGCTCCAGAAGAAGCTTTTATTCCCCACCTGTACAGTGCTGTGTTTCAGCCATGAGGAGCAGCTGCTCCCCTGTCCAAGGGAGAGAATCTGGGAGGCACACAGCACAGCACACCCTCTGCTTTACATGTGTGACCATGGGGAGGACGTGAGGAAGTGGAAAGGAAAACCCAATCCAGTCCTGGCTGCAGGAGTCTGTGACTTACAGGGGAATTGTCCCCCCAGAGATGCTGCCTCAGTTTCCAGTGGGAAATGACCTAAGAAGAGAAGGGAAGCTGAAACTGCTTCTGGTCCTCCTGAAGGGACTCCCAAAGCATCTTCACAAGATACAAGGGACCCAAGGCAGAATTAGAGGGGCTCTGCCTCCAACCAGATGGAAGGGAGAGACAAATTTGTTTGTTGGACTGTACAGAACCAGTGGCCTGGCAAGTTGAAGCCATGAGAGGATAAAGCTTTAGTAGATACAGGTGCCCAGAGTACTCTAACACCATCAAACCACAAGTGGTGGAACCCATCTGTGTTTCTGGTGTGACAGGAGGATCCCCACACCTGGATGTGTTGGAAGCTGAGTGCTGGGATGCAAGCCACAGTTTGCTTTCACTTGGAGGCATGGAAGGAGTCACTGGACTCAATTGCCAAAGAGCTGGAAACACAGCCCCAGCATTTGCAGCATTTGGACTGGGCATGGACTGATCCAGACTGTGCTGGAACAGAGTGGAGCTGCAGAGCACCTGCAGTGAGCAGCCCTCTGTATACTGCAAAGCGACCTCCTGTGGAGTGAGAATGGACAGTGCCTGAGGTGTGCTGCTGATTGCTGCTGGGCATGGTGCAGGTGGCACAGAATGAGGGCTTGGGAATATCAAAGCTTAAGGTGAAACTTTGCTGCCATTACTCCACACCATCCTGCCTCATGCCACCTTCACAGGGACAGTGATGGCTGGAGCAAAGTACTACAGGGCCTGAAGTTCAGATTGCAACATGAGAGGCTTCCTGTTCTGGTTGCTACTGTTGGGTTCTGGCTCTCAGGTGCTGGCTCTTTGCTGAGGGGGAGGGCTGCAGGTGTTTAACTCCTGGCTGCTGCTGCTGACTGCTGTGCTTCTTTCTGTAAACAGCCTCAGGTCAGTGTGCACTATGGGATCTCCTTTGGATTCAACTCTTTTGATCTTATCTCAAGTCCTTATCCCAGCCCAGAGGATTTTTTGGTTCCTCTGTGTGCTATTTTTTGCTTCCTTCTGTTTTGGAGGGGAACAGGCAGCTTAACCTCTTCTCAGCTCTTCAACCTGTTCCAGCCCCAGAGTGGAAAGCCAACAGAAGCTTTCTGAGTTCTTCCAAAGATCTCCATGAGCTTCCCCCTACACCCTCCAAAGATCCCAAAAGTCAGTCCCAGGACCATCCTAATTCCAAACACCTAAGATCACCTGAAAGCCCCTGCAGAATGCCTCTGAGATGCCACTCAAGACTCCTCTGAGAACCTCATTTTCCCCTCCATGAACTGGGCACACAGCTCCACCCTATCCCTTGGGAGCAAATGCAACCAAAATTCAGGCATTGAGGCAGGGATATCTGAAATAAAAGCAAACAGACAGGATTTGGGTAACTTTTGGGTTTTATTGAGACAATTGGTCAATGGACAGAGGATTTCTTACCCCAGAGAGACACAAAGCATTGGGGAAGAACCAGACAGACTGTGGCAAAGCCCTGCCCAGCTCCACTGGGAGCTCCAGCTGTGTCAACTCAGCACTGTAATTGTTCTCATTAGCAATAATTGGTGTTCAGAAGGGCAGGAGGTGTTTGTTGCTGCTGGTGTCCCCAGTCCCTGAGAATTGCAAAGGAACAAGGGATGATTTTGGTGCTGGAAAGGCCCTCTCAGAGGGGTCAGGATTACCCAACAGATTCTAGGTGGATTTATGCCTCCCCTCCAGTGCAGGCTGCTCTCTGGTGTGGGTGCAGTGGTGATTGCTGAGGGATCGCTTCTCGCTGAAGCTCTTCCCACAGTGACCACAGGTGAACAGCTCACCAATATGGGTGCAGCGGTGACCCACGAGGGTGCCCCGGTGGCGGAAGCTCTTGCCACAATCTGCACAGGTGTAGGGCTTCTCACTAGTGTGGGTGCGGCGGTGAACAATGAGATTGCTCCTGTAGCTGAAGCTCTTGCCACAGTCAGGACAGGTGTAAGGCTTCTCACCGCTGTGGATGCGGCGGTGAGCAATGAGAATGCTCCTGCGGCTGAAGCTCTTGCCACAGTCAGGACAGGTGTAAGTCTCACCAGTGTGGGTGCGGCGGTGAGCACTGAGATAGCGCCTGTGGCTGAAACTCTCGCTACAGTCAGCACAGGTGTAAGGCTTCTCACCGGTGTGGGTGTGGTAGTGCTCAATGAGAGTGCGCCTATGGCTGAAGGCCTTGCCGCACTCAGCACAGCTGAAAGACTTCTCGCCAGTGTGCACACGACGGTGCTCTGTGAGGTTCCCCATCTGGGTGAAGCTCTTACCACAGTCGGCGCAGCTGTACGGTTGTTCCCCGCTGTGGATGAGTTGGTGCTGGATGAATGCAGTACTCGTGGTGAAGCTCTTGCTGCACTCAGCACAGGGGAACAGATGCTCTCCAGTGTGGATGCGGCGATGGATGGTGAGAGTGGAGCTGTGTTGGAAGCCCTTGCCGCAGTCCCTGCAGCTGAAGGCCTTCTCACTGTTGTGGCTGAGATGGTGTTGCCTAAGAGTAGAGATCTGCCTGAACCGCTTGCCACAGCTGTCACAAGAGAAGGGCTTCTCTCCAGTGTGGGTGAGGCAGTGCCGGGTGAGACTATAGCGCTGGGTGAAGCTGTGGCCGCAGTCAGCACAAGTGAAAGTTTCTCTCCAGTGTGGGTGCGGCGGTGCCGGAGGAGCCGAGATTTGCAGCGGAACCTCTTGCCACAGTCACTACAAATGAAGGGCCGGGTGCCAGGCTGTGGGCAGTGGTGCTGCACTAGCTCTGAGCCACCTGGGAAGCTCTGCCCACACTCAAGGCACTGATTCAGCTCTTTGGGTGACACTGAGGGACCTGCTCTGGCTTCATCCTCCTCCATACATTCCTCCTGCTCATCCTGGTCACCTTCATCATCCTCATTATCCTCCTCTTCATAGTTGTCATTCTCAGCATCATCCTCCATCTTCTCCTCTTTTTCCTCCTCATTCTCCTCTACCTTGGGACTGCACATTGGCTTCTCCAACTTGATCTCTGGGTGCTGCTTCTCCTCCCAGCTCTTGTCTGGGTCCTTCTGTGAGGCCATGCTGTGGCAGGAAGGGGTCACAGCTCTGCAATAGGGAAGATGGAAGCACCTGAGCCCAGGACCTCAAACCCTCAGATCCTGCCTGGGTCATGACACTCCCTGACTCCCAAAACCCAGCTAGAGGAGAGAATGCAGAGGGGACCTCAAACCCTCAGTTTCTGCCACAGTGTGGGTTCAGACCTTTAATACCTGTACTGAGACCCCAGGTTCCTGAGATCAGTGCCCTGAGGTTCCCTGGGGCTTACCAGTGGTCCCACTCTCCTCGAGCCTGGTGGCATTGGCAGGGGGGATCCTGGTCCAATCTCTCCTGGTTCAGGCAATGGAGGCAGCAGCATTGACCAATGAAGACCAAACCACCTTCAACCTCCTCCCACCACCCACCACATCCGAACCCCAATCACCTCCTGCCACACAACTGACCCCCACAAGCCTGGGGAGTTCCTAAACTCCAACACCTGATGTGCCTCAGAACCCCTGGAGGGGTGAAATGTGGTGGGCAGGAGGAGGTGGAAGAGGCTGGGAGGTGCCCTGGGACTCTAGGATTCTGGGGGCTGGGGTCCTGCTGTTGCCCCACTCTGGGTTTCTTATCAGCAGGGCTGCTCCAAGGGGCAGATCTGCAAACTCTGCTTTTCCACAGCACACAGGGCCAGGGATGATGGAGAGAGAGGGATACAACTGCCACAGAGAAGCAAAGGTCTCAGAGAGGACTGACCTGCAAGGGATGGCTCAGCACTGCCCAGGACCAGGAAGCACAGCTCAGCTTTGCTGGGGGCAGCTCCCAAGCCCAGCAGCACAGCCACAGCACACAGCCAGGGCTGCTCAAGATGGGAGACCTCAACAAGTGCAGACTCAGCTCCTTGCCCAGCACACAGGCCCCAGCACACAGCTGCAGGCCAGCACCACAACACAGCTGCCTCCACACAGCCTCTCCCAGGCCTTGCTTAAAGCTTCCTCCCACTGCCTGCCCAGGCCTCTGCTGCCTGCAGCTGCCTTTGTCAGCAGATCTTGCTCTGGATCCAGCTCTTCTCCCTGGCTCTGCCCACACCACACCTACTCTGTGCTCAGCTCGGCCCTGCACACCTCTCTGCTGCCCACTCCCCAAGAGAAGATCACAGCAGCCCTCAGGACACAAAGGGAGCTTCATGACCTCTGGAGATGCAGCAAAGGGGGAAGGGACTTGGGCAGCTTCTTGCTAAACATCTTCAGCCCTCACTGGGATGCTGGAGGAGTCTCTGGCTCCTGCCCAAACCTCACACCTCCAGCACCCTTCACACACCTGCAGCCCAAAGAGACTCAGTGGAAAGGGTTTGGCTTCCTTCTCTCCCTGACCATTTCTCTCAGCTGTCTCTTTGCAGTTCCCTGGAGCTGCCACTCCACAGCCCCTGTGGCCCTGGAGCCCTGCTGCCTTGGCTGTCCCATGGCCCTGGGTCCCCCACCTCCACTGCCACTGCAGCTGGAAGGATGCAGTGGGAAATGCTGTGGCTGAGGAAGCATCTAAGGAACTGGGCTGGAAGCAGCACAAGAATGGAAGGGGCCTGAGACTAAAGGCTGGGATCAGCTGGAGGGCTGAAAGAACAGCACCAAGCCAAGGAGGGGTTACAGATGAGGGCTGAGGAGGGACCCTGCAGACACCTCAGGCAGCAACTGATGAGAGGAAGGGGGACAGAGAGGGAGTGAGACCTCAGGTGACTCCTGCCATGGGGGATGGCTGGGCTGTGTGGCTAGGAGCCCTGAGTGCCTGCTTGGGCTGTGCTGCATGTCAGTAGGGGTCAGGGGACTGTCCTGAGCCAGGCAGGGCTTGGGGCTTTGAGCTTCTGGGGTCAGCTGCTGCCAGCACCATTGGAGGTAGGAGCCAGGCAGAGCCACACAGCTGCTGAACTAAGCTCTCCCACCCCCTGCAGCCTTCACCCTCCATCTCTCCATCTAGTGCTCCATCTCCACTCACTTGCTGCCTTCTCAGAGTCCCCAGGGTCCTACAACATCAACAGGGCTGATCTACACAGCCCAAGAGAAATCTCTGGATGAGAGCATGGAGGAGAATCCCTGTGTTGGGTGGAAGGCACTGGAATATCTTACACCAGTGAGTAGAGACCTCCAGAAGGGACAGCAGAGTCCAGAGGGACACCACAAAGTGTCATCTAGCTTAGTTCATTCCCACAAGACCTGCACCCACTCTCTACAAAGGAACAGCACAGGATCTCCAACCTCCTTTGCCCTTCCTCTCTGCTCCCAGGAACAGCTTCTGGGATCTCTCTCTGCAGAGGAGCTTTGAGGCCTTGGCAGTGCTGCCAACTGTGGCCTGCAGCAGCCTGGCTCACCTGGGAGCTGCCTACCAGAATCTGTAACTGCAGCTCTTGGGTATGGGGGGAGGAGGGGCAGAGAGCCATGGGGGAGGGGGAAGGCATTTGGGGACTGGGGTTCTGGCCTGCTTTGGTGGAAGCTTTGGCCTGGGAGGTTTGTTGGCTCCCGTGGCCCAGGCACACTATGGATTGTTGTGGATTGGATGCTTTGCACTGTAGGATGCAGCTCTGAACAGCACAGCCATGGAAACTGCCCAATTCTATCCAACCCTCTGGCCACAGCTTGGCATCAACTCCTTTCACCAGGCTCAGAGAGAGCCTCTCTGCCTCCTGAAACCTAAGGTAATATCCTGCAGAACAAGTTGGAGGAGCTCAAGGGGACAAGCTGCAGAGGGGGCCCAGGGCAACCTCCTGAGCTTCAACAAGAGCAAGGGCAGGGTCCTGCCCCTGGCCTGGCACAATCCTCACAATCAGGACAGGCTGGGGGAGGAGGGGATAGGAAGCAGCCCTGCAGAAAAGCACTGGGGGGTGCTGCTGGACAAGAAGCTGGACAGGAACAGACAGGGGGAGCCTGCAGCCCACAAGGCCAAGGGCAGCCTGGGCTGCACCAAAAGCAGCATGGCCACAGATGGACAGAGGCCATCCTGGCACTTGGCTCTGCTGAGACTTCACCTGAGGCACTGCAGCCAGCTCTGGAGCCCTCAGCACAGGAAGGACAGGGACCTGATGGAGAGGGTCCAGAGGAGGGACACAAAAATGATCAGGGGCTTGGAGCAGCTCTGCTACCAGGACAGGCTGAGGGAGCTGGGGGTGATCAGCCTGCAAAGGAGAAGAGAAGACTCTGGGGAGACCTAGGAGTGACCTTCTGGTACCTGAAGGGGACTACAAGAGGGCTGCAGAGGGACTCTTTGCAAAGCCTGCAGGGACAGCACCAGAGGCAATGGCTTCAAACTAGAGTAGAGCAGATTGAGATTGGAGGTGAGGAACAAGTTCTGCACCAGGAGCCTGCTGGAACACTGCAACAGGTTGCACAGGGAGGGGCTTGAGGTTCCAGCCCTGCAGAGGTTCAAGGTGAGGCTGGACAGGGCTCTGGGCAACCTGAGCTAGTGCAGGATGTCCCTGCTGACTGCAGAGGGGCTTGGACTGCAGCACCTTTGCAGCTCCCTGACAACCCAAACCACTTTAGCATTCTAGGAGTCTAAGTGCAGCCTCCAGGGAGAGCAGGAAAAAGATGAGGCAGAGGAGGACAAGGAAGAGGACAAGGAGGAAGAGAACCAAAATCCCTTCCAAACTCCTCCAAACCTCTGCCAAATTCCTGGAAAGCTCTTCCAGCTCTGCAGAGTTCATTCTGAAGGGAGCTGAGGGAGTTGCTAGGCTCAGGGATGTCTTGCACACTCGGCACAAATGCTCCAGAAGCTTTCCAAGTGCCCTCAAAACCAGCAGCACAGCTCTGCTGCCACACAATGCCAGGCTGCAAGGGACCCCAAGGCTCAGCTGCTCCAACCTTGCCAGCTGACACTGGACTGGGAAGGAGCTGGCCCAGCCCCCTGCCAAGCTGAGCCTTCCAACTCTGCCCTGCAGGGCAATCCACCACTGCCCTGGGGAGATGATTCCAATGGCTGACTGGCAGGGAAAAGCTTTTGCCTCTGCAGGGCACTGTGCCACTTCAGCTCAACTCTTGCAGCAGCTCTTTGAGATCTGCCTTTGGAGCATCACAAACTCTGAAGCACTGCAGTGCAAAGCAGCTCAGCTTCAACTTCCAACTGCCTGAACTCTCACATTTTAAATTCAAGGCAGGGGCCAAGCTCACACCCAGCCCCCAGGCTCAGTCAGCTCCCAAGCACAAGAATCCAGATCAGAAAAGCAGAACCAGCCCCCAGGCTCAGAGCCAGCTCCTAAGTTCACATCCAGGCCCCAAGCTCAAGAACCAGCAGCTAAGATCAGAACCACTTCCCAAGCTGAGAGCCACTTCCAGATCTCACACCCAGCCCCCAAGCTCAAGAGCCAGCCCCTGAGATCAAGAACCACACCCCAAGCCCACAGCCAGCAACTAAGCTCAAAACCCCTTTCCAAGCTCACACCCAGAAAATAAAATCAGAACCACTTCCCAAGCTCAAGAGCCAGACCCCGAGCTCAGAGCCAGCAACTAAGGTCAGAATACTTCCCAAGCTCACACCCAGCCCCCAAGCTCCAGAACCAGCCCCCAAGCAACCTAAACCAAAAGTGCAGACTCAGCTCCCAAGATCAGAGCCAGCCCCCAAGCTCAGAACCACTTCCCAAGCTCAAGAAGCAGCAACTAAGCTCAGAACAATTCCCAAGCTCACAGCCAGCCCCCAAGTTCAAGAGCCAGCCCCTAAGCTCCAGTACCAGCAACAAAGGCCAGAACCACGCTCCAGAGCCAGCAAACAAGGTCAGAGCCATTTACAAGCTCAGGAACCACGCCCTGACCTCAGAGACAGGCCCTGAGGTCAGGAACCACACCCCAAGCCCAGAGCCAGCAACTAAGGTCAGAACCCTTCCCAAGCTCACACCCAGACCCCAAGCTCCAGAGCCAGCAACTAGGGTGAGAACCACTTCCCAAGATCAAGACCCAGACCCATGCTCAGGAGCCAGCCCCCAAGATCAAGAACCAGTTTCACAACTTTGCTTATTTCAAGTTCCCTTCATTGCACTTCTGCTAAGTGTCCAAATTCAAGCAGCCAGAGAATGCTTTGGGCTGGAAGGGACCCCAAAGAGCAGACAGCTCCAACCCCCTGCCATGCCCACAGACACCTTCCACCACACCAGGCTGCTCAAGCCCTCATCCAACCTCACCCTCAGCACCTCCAGGGAGGGGGCAGCCAGCACCTCCCTGCCCAACCTGCTCCAGGCTCTCACCACCCCCACTCCAAACTATTTCCTCCCAAGCTCCACTCCAAATCTGCCGTCCCATGTTAGAAAGCAGCTCCAAAGCTCAGACCAGGACCTCAAGCTCAGGCTCAACCCTAGGCCCAGATCAAAAGGGCAGACCCAGATCCCAAGCTCAGATGCAGCTCCCAAGCTAAGACCCAGCAAACAAGCTCACACCCAGTCCCCAGGCTCAGAGCCAGTTTCACCGCTTGGTTTATTTCAAGTTCCCGTCACTGCAGTTCTGCTAAGCGTTCAAATTGAAGCATTCAGAGAATGCTTTGGGCTGGAAGGGACCCTTTGGAGCATCCCAAACTCTGAAGCACTGCAGTACAATGCAGCTCAGCAGGCCCAGTCCCAAGCTCACAGCCAAATAAAAAGTGTAAAACCAGATCCAAAGCTCACACATGGCTCCAAAGCCCAGACCCATATCACAATGTAGACCGAGATCCCAAGCTCAGATGCAGCTAACAAGCTAAGAACCAGGAAATAAGCTCAGGCCCAGGTCCCAAACTCAGAGCCAGCCCCCAAGTGCTAGAATCAGCTCCCCAAGCTCCAGAACCAGCGCCCCAGTTCAGACCCAGATCAAAAGTCCAGAATCAGCTCCAAAGCTCAGGCCAAGATCAAAAGTGCAGCAGCAGACCCCAAGCTCAGATGCAGCTCCCAAGCTCAAGAATCAGCAAATATCATTTCCCAAGTTCAGACCCAGCTCCCATGTTCAGAAGCAGCTCCAAAGCTCAGACCAAGCCCTCAAGCTCAGACTCACATCAGAAGTGCAGAAGAAGCTCCCAAGCTCAGATGAAACCACCAGGCTCAGACAGAGATCAAAACTGCTGACCTGGATCCCAAGTTCAGATGCAGCTCACAACCTCAAGAACCACCAAATAAGCTCAGAAGCAGCTCCCAAGCTCACAGCCAGATCAGAAGTGCAGAACCAGACCCAAAGCTCAGACGCAGACAGCAAGCTCAAGGATCAGCCACTAAGCTCAGAGCCAGCCCCCAGGCCTGCAGCCAGATCCCAATGCAGACCCAGATCCCAAGCTCAGATGCAGCTCCCAAGCTAAGAACCAGCAAATAAGCTCACACCCAGCCCCCAGGCTCAGAGCCAGTTTCACAACTTTGCTTATTTCAAGTTCCCTTCATTGCACTTCTGCTAAGTGCCCAAACTGAAGCACTCAGAGAATGCTTTGGCCTGGAAGGGATCCCAAAGAGCAGACAGCTCCAACCCCCTGCCATGCCCACAGACAGCTTCCACCACACCAGGCTGCTCAAGCCCTCATCCAACCTCACCCTCAGCACCTCCAGGGAGGGGGCAGCCAGCACCTCCCTGGACAACCTGCTCCAGGCTCTCACCACCCCCATTCCAAACTATTGCCTCCCAAGCTCCACTCCAAATCTGCCCTCCTCAACCTTCAATCCACTCCCCCTCAGCCCATCACTCCCAGCCCCTCACAAAAGTCCCTCCCCAGCTCTCCTGCAGCCCCCAGCAGCTACCACAAGGCTGCTCCAACCTCTCCCCACAGCCTTCTCCTCTCCAGCCTCAACAGACACAACTCTTACAGACCTCCCACACAGGGGAGCTGCCACAGCCCTCCCACCACCCCCAGGGCCTCCTCTGCACCCCCTCCAACAGCTCAACCTCCTGCCCCTCTTGGGGGCACCACAGCTGCACACAGCACTCCAGCTGGCAGCACACAATGCTGCCAGCACAAAAACCATTGCAGCAAAAGCCTCAAGCTGTGCTCAGCTGCCAAAACCAAAGGGACCTCAACTTGGCCACAAGAGAAAGGACCAAACTGAGCCAAGACACTGATCCAACACCCAAGGCTGCACAGGACAACGATCAGCAAAAGCTCCTCCTGCCCTGAGCCTTTCTGTGCTCAGGAGGCCTGCAGAGAAACTGAGAATCACTCTGCAACCCCCCAGGGAATCTTTGTGCCTCAAGAGCTTGCAGAGCACAGAGGCCTTGGATGCCACCACCCCCAGCACAGCCAAACCGCCCCACAGCTGACACCAGCCCCAGGCGCTCCCAAGCTCAGGCTCAGCACAGCACCCACGCCTGACACCCCCACGGCACCCAGCACACAGCCTGCCCACAGCTCCCCCCCGCGCCTGGCCCTCAGCCCAGCCGCTGCCCTTCAGCACAGCAGCCGCCCGGCACCTGCCAGCACAAAGCCTCCAAACCCCCAGGGCTCCCCCACACACCCCCACAGCAGCCTCTGCTGCAAGCCACACCCCACGCTCACCACCACCTCTCCTGCACACAGCAGCCCCCACAGCGCCGCTGCCACCTCAGCTCTGCTGCCAGCCCAGCCCCCAGCACAGGGACACAGGGACACAGGGCCAGGGACAGCCCCTGCAGCCCACCAATGGCTCCGCCTGCAACACAGCAGCAGCCAAAGGGGGCCTGCAGCTGCCCCCACCAGGGGGAGGCAGCAGCACAGCACCACAACGAACCCCCAAACACACCCACCCCGACCCAGACCCACACACAGCTCCCCACAACCGCACCCACCCCCTCGCACCACCCCACCACTCCCCACTCCAAGCCTCACCACCCCGACCCACACCACACCCACACACAGCCTCCCCCACCACCACCAACTCCTCCCCCCAAACCCACACAGCCCCACGGGCTCCTCACCAGCCCCTCACATGCCCCTCTCCGACCCCAAGCCCCCACCCAACCTCACACACGCCCCCACAACTCCACAGCCCCCAACAACCACCCCCCACAGCCCCACCCACACCAGCCCCACACCTCACCGAGCCCTCCTCAAGCCCAGCTCCAGGACACAGCCCTCAGCCCCACCGCAGCCCAATGCCAACCCCACGAGCCGCTCCCCCAAGCCCCAAGGGATCCCCACCCCAGCAGCCCCCACTCTGCCCCGCGCCTGCCCACACCTACCCCACAGCCCAGGCCAAGGGGGCGCACAGCAGCAGAAAGAGGAAGGACCAAGAGCTCGGAGCAGAGGCAGCTGCCGGCTGCCGTCCCCTGCAGCCTCCTGGCAGCCTGGGCGAGCAGAGAGCGATGCAATGGAGGCCCCGAACCGCCCACGTTGCAGCCCAGCCCAGGCGGGGGCTGGGGCCGCAGAGGAAGCCCCGCCCACGCCCGGGCAGCCGCAGCCAATCAGAGACGCCGGATTACCCCAACCCCGCCTCCAAGTCGCAGCGGGGAGCTGCGGCCCTGGCTCCGCGCGGGGCATGCCGGGAGGTGCAGCTCTCAGCCAGGGCGGCGCCGTCTGGGCTGAGCTGCGCTGCGGGGGCAGGGCTGGGGCACAGCAGCTCCGCAACAGCTCTGACCCAGCAGCTGCGCACAGCTCCCAGGAGCTTTGGCTCAGCTCGGAAAGGTTGCGCAGAGGTTTCCAGGAGCTCTGCAGAGCTGAGGAGGATGTTTTCCGCTGAGGATTCTCTGCGGGGTTGGGAACCCAAAACCTCCTCCCAGCCTCTCCCAAACTCTTGCAAAGAGATTTCGATGCCTCCCGAGGGGGCTTGGGGCAGCTCCAGGGGATCTGAACGGCTCGGGAAGAGTTTTTCTGTCGCCTTCCAGAGTTTCCAGCAGGTGCTGAGGACTTTTCCGGCAGTTTTCAGCCTTTTGCAGCATTTCGGAAGGATGTTGGAGACTGCAAGAAGCCAGAGCCTGGCTGAGAGCTCTGCAGAATCAGTTTGCAGGAGCTTGGCAGCCATGCGGATGAGGTTCTGGAGTTGGTTTGGGTTCGTTTTGGCACTTTTAATCATTTCCCGAAGCTCTGTGGATTATTTCCAGCCCCTTTTTGTTCCTTTTGAAGCTATTTTCCTCATTTTGGGCTGATTTTAATGGGTTTTGGGGAGACTTTGCTTAGCCTCAGGCATTTTGAATGACTTTTGAAGACCGTTTGAGTATTTTCATCTCCTTTTTCATGATTACTGAAGACATTTTGATCATTTTCAGGCCTTTTCAAATATCTTTTGCAGCTATTTAGACCATTTTTAGGCTTTTCTAATGATTTTGGAGGTATTTTCATTATTCCCAGGCCCTTTCAATGATTTTCAAAGTATCTTTACTCATTCCAGGCCCTTTTAGTGAGTTTTGAAGACATTCTGATTATTTTTGTGCATATTTAATGTTTTCCTACAAGATTTTGATTCTTTTCAGGCCCTTTGAATGATTTTCAGAGAGATTTGGATCATTTTTAAGGCATTTTTTATTAAGCATTTTGAGTGCCAAAAAAATCCTCCTTAAAATCCTCAAGTCTTCAAACAGAGCTTTTAAAGCATCTTTAGGGAGCTTTAGGAGGTTCTAATAGTTTGGAAAGTGTTAAAATGTTCTCAAAGTGCTGAAACAGGAATCCAGAGGCACAAAGCTGTCAGCTCCCTTGAGCTGCAGCTATAGAATTTGGGGGGGTTTGAGATGGGAAGCATCAGGACTGTGGAACCTGCTGCTCCTGGCAGAGTTGATCCAATCAGAGAAGAGTTTGGGTTGGGAAACCCCCAAATTCAGCTGGCAGCTGTTGGCAGGAGGAACATTGCCCTGCTTGAAGCAGAGCCTTTGAACTGCAGCTGAGGGTTCAGAGCTGCCTTAGGAGGAGACTTGAGCCCTGGGGATGTATCCCAATGGGAGTTGTGTTCTCAGCCCCTGAGTGCTGCTGGTTTGCCACAGGGTTTCACAGACAGACTCCCTAAGGTTGGAAAAGACCTCCAAGCTCATCAAGTCCAACCTTCTACCCACATCTCCATGACCACCAGACCATGTCCCAGAGTGCCACCTCTACTCATTTCTGGAATACATCCAGGGACAGTGACTCTCCCACCCCCCTGGGCAGCCTGCTCCAATGCCTGAACACTCTTGAAGCAACTAAATTTTTCCTCCTCTCCAACCTAAATCTCCTCTGGTACAATTTCAGGGCATTTCCTCTTGTCCTGTCATTGGTTACTTGGGAGAAGAGGCCAATATTGGCCTCACTCTGATCTCTTTCCAGGTCCATGTAGAGATCAATGAGGTCTCCTCTCATCCTTCTCTTCTTCAGAATAAGCAATCCCAGGTCCCTCAGCCTCTCCTCACCAGACCTGCTCTCCAATCTCCTCCCCAGCTTTGCTGCCCTTCTCTGTCCCTGCTCCAGTGATGAACAGAAAAGTCTCATTAACAGAATAACAGAGTTGATAAGAACTTTCTGCTTGTTAGCTGAAATGCTGGAATGCAGGGAGGGGGAGAGGGGTTGGCAGACAGCCTTTGGGTAGATAAGGAGTAAGAGGATTTGTCAGTGATTCACTTCTGTTAGTCTTGGACAAGATGATCTTTTGTGTAAGATAAAGGACACCTGCATGATATGTATACTTCTGCTGTTTTAGCTAGATAAGCTGTGTATAGATAGGAAGCATCTGGACCTCTGTCATTATAGACAGATAACTTTCTGTATAAAAGTTTGCCCAAAGCTCTCTGAAGGCACACAGGTCTTTTGAAATGATTCTACCTGTGTCAGGAGCCAGAACAGAAGCATGATACAAGAAACTTACTGAGTCTCTTGTCTGTCTTTCTCTAAGTCAGGGGGTGGTCCTGGGGGTCCTCAGTTGCCTCCTGGCTGTCCTCGGGGGGGGGGGGTTGGGGACTGGGGGGGTCCCCAGTTGCCCTCTGTGGGGGTCTGGGGGTCCTCAATTGCCTTAATGGGGGTCTGGGGGTCCCCAGTTGCCTTTTCAGGCCTTCCCCCCCCCCCCCTTTCCAACCCTCTCCCCCTCCCTCCCCGAGGTCTACTCCGGGCCCGCGAAGCCTAACTCCCAAGCGGGTCGCGCCGAGGCCCTAACCCCCTCCCCCCCCTCCTCCCCCCCCTCCTCACCCCCTCCTCCCCCCCCTCCTCACCCCCTCTTCTCCCCCTCCTCACCCCCTCTTCTCCCCCTCCTCACCCCATTTTCTCCCCCTCCTCCCCCCTTCCTCCCCAAGACCCTTCCCCACCCCCTTCCCCTTTACCTCTGAGGTCTCTTCTCCTCCATCCTCCAGGTCAAAACCCCCGGTGGGTGCTAAAGGGAAAAGGAACCAAGCCCCATCCCCAAACCCCCACCCCGGTCCCCTTCATCCATGGCGCCGTCGCTAAGGAAACCGCCGCGGCCGCGCTCCCGGGTCGGGCGGGCTGCAGCGCTGGGAGCCAATGGGCGAAGCGTTGCTAGGCAGATTAGGGAGCTGGACGGGGGGGAGAGGAGAATGATAGCCAATGGGAGACGCGTTGCTAGGTAGATTATGGCCCCTGCAGGCTAGGGAGCGGGGAGCGGGCGGCCAATCCGCAGACGCGTTGGTAGGCCGATTAAAGGCAGTGCCGGAGAGGGAACGGGAAGGGCTTGGGGAAGGGGAAAGCCAATGGGCGACGCGTTGCTAGGCAGATTATGGCCCCTTCAGGCTAGGCAGCGGGGAGCGAGCGGCAAATCGGAAGGCGCGTTGGTACGCTGATTAAAGCTCAGCCTGCTACAGAGCTGGGAGCCAATCAGCGACGCGTTGCTAGGTAGATTATGGCCCCTGCAAGTGTGGGAGCGGGGAGCGGGCGGCCAATCCAGAGACGCGTTGGTGACTGATTAAGGGCAGTGCCGGCGAGGGAGCGGGGAGGCCTTGGGGAAGAGGGCAGCCAATGGGTGAAGCGTTGCTAGGCAGATTAGGGAGCCAGACGGAGGGGAGCGGGGAATGATAGCAAATCAGCGACGCGTTGCTAGGTAGATTATGGACCCAGCAGGTTGAGGAGCGGGGAGCGGGAGGCCAATCGAGGCGACGCATTGGCAGGCTGATTACAGCCCAGCTGGCTATAGTGCTGGGAGTCAATCAGCGACGCGTTGCTAGGCAGATTATGGACCCTGCAGGCTAGGGAGCGGGCAGCGGGCGGCCAAGCAGCGACGCGTTGGCAGGAGGGTTAGGGGCAGTGCCGGCGAGGGAGCGGGGAAGGCTTGGGGAAGGGGAAAGCCAATGGGCGAAGAGTTGCTAGGCAGATTAGGGAGCCGGCCGGAGGGGAGCGGGGAGGGACAGCCAATGGGAGACGCGTTGCTAGGTAGATTATGGACCCTGCAGGGTAGGTAGCGGGGAGCGGCGGCCAATCAGCAAGGCGTTGGTAGCCGGATTACAGCCCAGCTGTCTATAGCGCTGCGAGCCAATGAGCGACGCTTTGCTAGGCAGATTATGGACCCTGCAGGCTAGGGAGCGGGAGGCCAATCGGGAGACGCGTTGGCTGGCTGATTACAGCCCAGCCGGCTATAGCGCTGGGAGCCAATCAGCGACGGGTTGCTGGGCAGATTAGGGACCCGGACGGAGGGGAGCGTGGAGGGACAGCCAATGGAAGACGCGTTGCTAGGAAGATTATGGCTCCTGAAGGTTGAGGAGCGGGGAATGACAGCCAAGCAGCGACGCATTGGTAGGCTGATTGAGGGCAGTGCCGGAGAGGGAGCGGGGAAGGCTCGGGGAAGGGGGAAGCCAATGGGCGACGCGTTGCTAGGCAGATTAGGGAGCCGGACGAAGGGGAGCGGGGAGGGACAGCCAATGGGCGACGCGTTGCTAGGTAGATTATGGCCCCTGCAGGCTAGGGAGCAGGGAGTGGGCAGCCAATCAATTCCCTTGATGAATTCGCTTGACCAATTTCCCAGATCAATTTCCTTAAGTAACTTCATTGATTGATTTCCTTGATTAACTTCATTGACTAACTTAATTTCATTAATTTCCTTGATTAATTTCCTTGATTCATTGATTAATTTCCTTTATTAATTGAGTTGATCAATTTAATTGTTAATTCCCTTGATTACTTTAATTGATTAATTGATTAATTTTGTTGATTAATGTCCTTGATTAATTTCCTTGATTAATTTCCTTGATTAATTTAATTAATTCCCTTGATGAATTCCCTTGATTAATTCCCTTGATCAATTTCTTAGATCAATTTCCTTAATTAACTTCATTGATTAATTTCCTTGATTAACTTCATTAACTTCATTGATTAACTTCATTGATTCATTCCCTTTATTCATTTCCTTGATTAATATGCCTGATTCATTGATTGATTCATTGACTAATTACCTTGATTAATTTCCTTGATTAATTTCCTCGATCAATTTCCTCGATCAACTTAATCAAGTTCATTCATTCATTTCATTGATTCATTTCCTGGATTCATTTAATGGATTAATCTTGTTGATCAATTTCATTGATTCATTTCATTGATTAATGTCATGGACTAAGTTCATTGATTAATTGATTCATTTCCTTCATTCATTTCCTTGATTAATTGATTAATGTAATGGACTAATTTCATTGATCAATTGATTCATTTCCTTGAATAATTGATTATTGTCATGGACTAATTTCCTTGATTCATTCATTAATTCCTTTGATTCATTTCCTTGATTAATTGATTAATGTCATGGACTGATTTCATTGATCAATTGATTAATTTCCTTGATTCATTGATTAACGTAATGGACTCATTTAATTGATTAATTGATTCATTCCCTTGATTAATTTCCTTGATTCATTGATTAATTTAATTACTTTCCTTGATTAATTTCCTTGATTCATTGATTGATTCATTGATTAACTCCCTTGATTAATTCCCTTCATTAATTTCCTCCATGAATTTCCTCGATTAATTGATTAAGTTCATTCATTCATTTCATTGATTCCTTTCCTTGATTAATCATGTTGATTCATTTGCTTGATCAATTTCCTTGATTAGTTTGCTTGATTAATGTCCTTGATTAATTTCATTGATCAATTGATTGATTCTCTTGATCAATTTCCTTGATCAAATTCCTTCATCAACTTAATTGATTCATTTCCTAGCTCAATTTCATTGATTAATTCCCCGGATTAATTACCTTGATTAATGTCCTTGATTAATTGATTAATTCCCTTGATCAATTCCTTTGATCAGTTTCCTTGATCAATTTGATTGATTAATTTCTTGATTAATTGATTGATTTCCCCGATTAATGGCATTGATTAATTTTGTTGATTAATTTTCTTGATTAATTGATTAACTTCCTTGATTAATTGACTAATTTCCTTGATTCATTGATTAATTGACTTGATTAATTTCATTGAGTACTTCCTTTGATCAATTTCATCGATTCCTTTCCTTGATTAATTTCATTGATCCATGTCCAGGATGAATTTCATTGATTAATTTAATAGATTAATCCCATAGATTCATTCCCTTGATCAATTTCCTTGATTCATTTCATTGATGAATATCCTTGAATAATTTCCTTAAATGATTAATTGCATTGATTAACTTCATTGATTGATTTCATTGATTACTTTCCTTGATACATCTCATTGATTAATTTCCTTGATTAATTTCCTGGATCAGTTTCATTGATTCATTTCCTTGATCAATTTCCTTGATCAATTTCATTGATTCATTTCCTTGATCAGTTTCATTGATCAATTGATTAATTCCCTTGATTAATTATCTTGATTAATTCTCTTGATCAATTCCCTTGTTGGCTTTTGGTGCCCTGTAAACCTCAGGGACTGAGAGGAAGCTGATGAAACCTTGTTGTCGGACAAGAGGGGACATGGGTCCCAGGAACACCTGTGCAATTCAGGCCTTGAAGAATTCTCTGTTGATAATATAGTGGCGGAGTAGGAGATGTGAGAAAGTGCTGATTGCTTGGTATGCTGAAACCCAGCTGCCCCTGAGATGGGAGGCAAGCAAGATAAGGAGGAGGCGAGATCTGGGAAAGAGAGCAATTAGGCCGGATGGAAGAATTCCACAGAGTTGTGAAAACAATGATGTAACCTGTTAGAGAGCAACCAATAGTATGTTGCCAAGTGGGCATAATTATAGCAAACTGTATATAAGATGTGTCTGATGCTCAATAAAATGGGAATCCGCTGATCAAATTGGTCGTTAAAGCGGCCCCCTTCTTGCAGTAGTTCCCTGAGCTCAGGGCTGCTTCTTGGGCTTGGGGGCTGGCTCTGGGCTCTGGGGATGGTTTTTAATCTCTGGGGCTGCCATTGAGCTTGGAGATTGGTTCTGGAGCTTGGGAAGTGGTTGTGACCTTAGTTGCTGGCGCTGAGCTTGGGAGCTGGCTTTGAACTTGGGAAGGGTTTCTGACCTTAATTGCTGGTTCTCAAGCTGAGGGGCTGGTGCTGAGCTTGGGGTCTGGTTGTCAAGCTTGGAAAGGGTTCTGACCTTAGTTGCTGGCTCTGGGCTTGGGGTGTGGTTCCTGACCTCAGGGCCTGGTTCCTGAGCTTGTAAATGGCTCTGACCTTGGTTGCTGGCTCTGGAGCTTGGTTCTGGCCTTTGTTGCTGGTTCTGGAGCTTAGGGGCTGGCTGTGAGCTTGGGAATTGTTCTGATCTTAGTTGCTGGTTCTTGAGCTTGGGGCCTAGATGTGAACTTAGGAGCTGGCTCTGAGCCTGGGGCTGGCTCTGCATTTCTGATCTGGATTCTTGTGTTTGGGAGCTGACTCTGACCTTAGTTGCTGGTTCTTAAGCTTGGGGGCTGGGTGTGAGCTTGGCCCCTGTCTTGAATTTAAAATGAGAGTTCAGGCAGTTGGAAGTTGAAGCTGAGCTGCTTTGCACTGCAGTGCTTCAGAGTTTGTGGTGCTCCAAAGGCAGATCTCAAAGAGCTGCTGCAAGAGTTGAGCTGAAGTGGCACAGTGCCCTGCAGAGGCAAAAGCTTTTCCCTGCCAGTCAGCCATTGGAATCATCTCCCCAGGGCAGTGGTGGATTGCCCTGCAGGGCAGAGTTGGAAGGCTCAGCTTGGCAGGGGGCTGGGCCAGCTCCTTTCCAGTGCAGTGTCAGCTGGCAAGGTTGGAGCAGCTGAGCCTTGGGGTCCCTTGCAGCCTGGCATTGTGTGGCAGCAGAGCTGTGCTGCTGGTTTTGAGGGCACTTGGAAAGCTTCTGGAGCATTTGTGCAGAGTGTGCAAGACATCCCTGAGCCTAGCAACTCCCTCAGCTCTCTTGAGAATGAACTCTGCAGAGCTGGAAGAGCTTTCCAGGAATTTGGCAGAGGTTTGGAGGAGTTTGGAAGGGATTTTGGTTCTCCTCCTCCTTGTCCTCTTCCTTCTCCTCCTCTGCCTCATCTTTTTCCTGCTCTCCCTGGAGGCTACACTTAGACTCCTAGAATCCTAGAGTGGTTTGGGTTGGGAGGGAGCTGCAAAGGTGCTGCAGTCCAAGCCCCTCTGCAGTCAGCAGGGACATCCTGCACTAGCTCAGGTTGCCCAGAGCCCTGTCCAGCCTGACATTGAACCTCTGCAGGGCTGGGACCTCAAGCCCCTCCCTGGGCAACCTGTTGCAGTGTTCCAGCAGCCTCCTGATGCAGACCTTGTTCCTCACCTCCAATCTCAATCTGCTCTGCTCTAATTTGAAGCCATTGCCTCTGGTGCTGTCCCTGTAGGCTTTGCAAAGAGTCCCTCTGCAGCCTTCTTGTAGTCCCCTTCAGGTACCAGAAGGTCACTCTTAGGTCTCCCCAGAGCCTTCTCTTCTCCTCTCCAGGCTGAACACCCCCAGCTCCCTCAGCCTGTCCTGGTAGCAGAGCTGCTCCAAGCCCCTGATCATTTTTGTGTCCCTCCTCTGGGCCCTCTCCATCAGGTCCATGTCCTTCCTGTGTTGAGGGCTCCAGAGCTGGCTGCAGTGCTGCAGGTGAAGTCTCAGCAGAGCAGAGCCAAGTGCCAGGATGGCCTCTGTCCATCTCTGGCCCTGCTGCTTTTGGTGCAGCCCAGGCTGCCCTTGGCCTTGTGGGCTGCAGGCTCCCCCTGTCTGTTCCTGTGCAGCTTCTTGTCCAGCAGCACCCCCCAGTGGTTTTCTGCAGGGCAGCTTCCTATCCCCTCCTCCCCCAGGCTGTCCTGATTGTGAGGATTGTGCCAGGCCAGGGGCAGGACCCTGCCCTTGCTCTTGTTGAAGCTCAGGAGGTTGCCCTGGGCCCCCTCTGCAGCTTGTCCCCTTAAGCTCCTCCAACTTGTTCTGCAGGGCATTGTCTTAGGTTTCAGGAGGCAGAGAGGCTCTCTCTGAGCCTGGTGAAAGGAGTTGATGCCAAGCTGTGGCCAGAGGGTTGGATAGAATTGGGCAGTTTCCATGCCTGTGCTGTTCAGAGCTGCATCCTACAGTGCAAAGCATCCAATCCACAACAATCCATAGTGTGCCTGGGCCACAGGACCCAAGCAACCTCCCTAGGCCAAAGCTTCCTCCAGAGCTGCACCAAAGCAGGCCAGAACCCCAGGCCCCAAATGCCTTCCCCCTCCCCCATGCCTCTCTGCTCCTCCTCCCCCATACCCAAGAGCTGCAGTTACAGATTCTGGTAGGCAGCTCCCAGGTGAGCCAGGCTGCTGCAGGCCGCAGTTGGCAGCATTGCCAAGGCCTCAAAGCTCCTCTGCAGAGAGAGATCCCAGAAGCTGTTCCTGGGAGCAGAGAGGAAGGGCAAAGGAGGTTGGAGATCCTGTGCTGTTCCTTTGTAGGGAGTGGGTGCAGGCCTTGTGGGAATGAACTAAGCTAGATGACACTTTGTGGTGTCCCTCTGGACTCTGCTGTCCCTTCTGGAGGTCTCTACTCTCTGGTGTAAGACATCCCAGTGCCTTCCACCCACCACAGGGATTCTCCTCCATGCTGTCATCCAGGGGCTTCTGTTGGGCCCTGCTGGCTGTGTAGATCAGCCCTGGTGATGTTGTAGGACCATGGGGACTCTTAGAGGGCAGCAAGTGAGTGGAGATGGAGTACTGGATGGAGAGATGGAGGGTGAAGGCTGCAGGGGGTGGGAGGGCTTAGTTCAGCAGCTGTGTGACTCTGCTTGGCTCCTACCTCCAATGGTGCTGGCAGCAGCTGACCCCAGAAGCTCGAAACCCCAAATCCTGCCTGGCTCAGGACCCTCCTGCCCTGTCCCCTCCTGACATCCAGCACAGCCCAAGCAGGCACTCAGGGCTCCTAGCCACACAGCCCAGCCATCCCCCATGGCAGGAGTCACCTGAGGTCTCACTCCCTCTCTGTCCACCCTGCTCTCATCAGTTTCTGCCTGAGGTGTCTGCAGGGTCCCTCCCCAGCCCTCATCTGTAACCCCCCCTTGGCTTGGTGCTGTTCTTTCAGCCCTCCAGCTGATCCCAGCCTTGAGTCTCAGGCCCCTTCCATTCTTGTGCTGCTGCTTCCAGCCCAGTTCCTTAGATGCTTCCTCAGCCACAGCATTTCCCACTCCACCCTCCCAGCTGCAGTGACAGTGGAGGTGAGGGATGCAGGGCCATGGGACAGCCAAGGCAGCAGGGACATGGATGAGTTGGGAATGAGGGAAGGGCCTGAGAATGGTCAGGCAGGAATTAGGCCTTGTCCCCCCAAGAAGGGGAGAGGATCCAGGGCCCAGGTGGCAAATGTGTGTGCAGGGAATGGCAGAATCTGGCAGCATTTGAGGAGGTGAAAGGAGTGAATTGTGCTGCAGCTCTGCCTGTGTCAGCTGGGAGATGAACAACAGCCCATGGGCACTGTGCCCTCCCATCCAGCCTCATTTTCTCTTGGGGATGAGGAGTGGCAGCTCCAGGGAACTGCAAAGAGACAGCTGAGAGAAATGGTCAGGGAGAGAAGGAAGCCAAACCCTTTCCACTGAGTCTCTTTGGGCTGCAGGCATGTGAAGGGTGCTGGAAGTGTGAGGTTTGGGCAGGAGCCAGAGACTCTTCCAGCATCCCAGTGAGGGCTGAAAAGGTTTAGCAAGAAGCTGCCCAAGTCCCTTCCCCCTTTGATGCACCTCCAGAAAGCATGAAGCTCCCTTTGTGTGTGTTCTGAGGGCTGCTGTGATCTTTTCTTGGGGAGTGACCAGCAGAGAGGTGTGTGCAGGGCAGAGCTGGGCATAGAGTGAGTGTGGTGGGGGCAGAGCCAGGGAGGAGAGCTGGGTCCAGAGCAAGATCTGCTGTCAAAGGCAGTTGCAGGCAGCAGAGGCCTGGGCAGGCAGTGGGAGAAAGCTTTAGGCAAGGCCTGGGAGAGGCTGTGTGGAGGCAGCTGTGTTGTGGTGCTGGCCTGCAGCTGTGTGCTGGGGGCTGTGTGCTGGGCAAGGAGCTGACTCTGTACTTGCTGAGTCCTCCCATCTTGAGCAGCCCTGGCTTTGTGCTGTGGCTGTGCTGCTGGGCTTGGGAGCTGCCCCCAGCAAGGCTGAGCTGTGCTGCCTGGTCCTGGGCGGTGCTGAGCCATCCCTTGCAGGTCAGTGCTCTCCTTTGAGCCCTTTGCTTCTCTGTGGCAGGAGTTGTGTCCCTTTCTCTCCATCATCCCTGCCCCTGTGTGCTGTGGAAGAGCAGAGTTTGCAGATCTGTCCCTTGGAGCAGCCCAACAGGTAAGAAGCCCAGAGTGGGTTGACAGCAGGATCCTAGGCCCCCAGGGCAGCTCTTAGCCTCCTCCACCTCCTCCTGTGCAGCATATTTCACCTCTCCAGGAGCTCTGAGGCACATCAGGTGTTGTGGGAGTTGAGGAATGCTCCTGGCTACTGGGGGTGAGTTGTGAGCAGGAGGTGATGTTTGGGGGTTTGGATGTGGAGGGTGGTGGGAGAAGGTTGGAGGTGGTTTGGTCTTCCTTGTTCAGTGCTGCTGCTTCCATTGTCTGAGCCAGGGGAGATCAAAGGACAGGGTCTGGGCCGGGAACCACCCTGCCAATGCCACCAGGGTCGAGGAGAGTAGGACAAGACCACTTGTAAGTCCCAGGGTACCTCAGGGCACTGATCACAGGAACCTGGGGTCTCAGCACAGGTATTAGAGGTCTGTGCCCATACTGTGGCAAAAACGGAAGGTTTGAGGTCCCCTCTGCATTCTCTTCTCCATCTGGGTGTTGGGAGTCAGGGAGTGTCATGACCCAGGCAGGATCTGAGAGTTTGAGGTCCTGGGCTCAGGTGCTTCCATCTTCCCTATTGCAGAGCTGTGACCCCTTCCTGCCACAGTATGGCCTCACAGAAGGACCCAGACAAGAGCTGGGAGGAGAAGCAGCACCCAGAGATCAAGTTGGAGAAGCCAATATGCAGTCCCAAGGTGGAGGAGGATGGGGAGGAAAAAGAGGAGAAGATGGAGGATGATGCTGAGAATGACAACTATGAAGAGGAGGATAATGATGATGGTGAAGGTGAGCAGGATGAGGGGGAGGAAGGTATGGAGGAGGATGAAGCCAGAGCAGGTCCCTCAGTGTCACCCAAAGAGCTGAATCAGTGCCCTGAGTGTGGGCAGAGCTTCCCAGTTGGCTCAGAGCTAGTGAAGCACCACTGCCCACAGCCTGGCTCCCGGCCCTTCGTTTGTGGTGACTGTGGCAAGAGGTTCTGCCGGAACTCTCTTCTCATCCAGCACCGCCGCACCCACACTGGAGAGAAACCTTTCACCTGTGCTGACTGCGGACAGAGCTTCACCCAGCGCTATCATCTCACCCAGCACTTCCTCACCCACACTGGAGAGAAGCCCTTCTCTTGTCACAGCTGTGGCAAGCGGTTCAGGCAGATCTCTACTCTTAGGCAACACCACCTCAGCCACACCAGTGAGAAGGCCTTCAGCTGCAGAGACTGCGGCAAGAGCTTCAAACGCAACTCCACTCTCACCATCCATCGCCGCATCCACACTGGAGAGCATCTGTTCCCCTGTGCTGAGTGCGGCAAGAGTTTCACCACGAGTAATCGATACATCCAGCACCAACTCATCCATAATGGTGAGAAGCCCTACAGCTGTACTGACTGCGGCAAGAGCTTCACCAACAAGCGAGCTCTCACGGAGCACCGTGGTGTGCACACTGGCGAGAAGTTGTTCAGCTGTGATGCGTGCGGTCAGGCCTTCAGCCGTAGGGACACTCTCATTTGCCACCACCGCACCCACACCGGTGAGAAACCTTTCACCTGTGCTGACTGCGGAAAGAACTTCAGCCAGAGGAGCACTCTCATTGCTCACTGACGCGTCCACACTGGTGAAAAACCTTTCACCTGTGCTAACTGTGGGAAGAGCTTCAGCCAAAGGCGCTATCTCATTGCTCACCGTCGCACCCACACTGGTGAGAAGCCGTTCACTTGTGCTGATTGCGGTAAGAGCTTCACCCAGAAGGGACACCTCAACAAACACCGCTGCACCCACAACTGAGAGCAACCTGCACTGGAGGGGCGGCATAAATCCACCTAAAATCTGTTGGGTAATCATGACCCCTGATAGGGCCTTCCCAGCACCAAAATCACCCCTTTTTCTTTTGCAGTTCTCAGGGACTGGGGACACCAGAAGCAACAAACCCTTCCTGCCCTTCTGAACACCAATTATTGCTAATGAGAACAATTACAGGGCCGAGTCGGCACAGTTGGAGCTTCCAGTGGAGATGGGCAGGGCTTCGCCAGGGTCTGTCTGGTTCTTCCCCAGGGTCTGTCTGGTTCTTCCCCAATGCTTTGTGTCTCCCTGGGGTAAGAAATCCTCTGTCCATTGACCAATTGTCTCAATAAACCCCCAAAGTTACCCAAATCCTGTCTGTTTGCTTTTATTTCAGGTATCTCTGCCTCAATGCCTGAATTTTGGGGCCATTTCCTCCCAAGGGATGGGGTGGAGCTGTGTGCCCTGTTCAGGGAGGGGAAAATGAAGCTCTCAGAGAAGTCTTGAGGGGCATCTCAGAGGCATTCTGCAGGGGCTTTCAGGTGATCTTAGGTGTTTGGGATTTGGATGGTCCTGGGACTGACTTTTGGGATCTTTGGAGGGTGTAGGGGGAAGCTCATGGAGATCTTTGGAAGAACTCAGAAAGCTTCTGTTGGCTTTCCACTGTGGGGCTGGAACAAGTTGAAGAGCTGAGAAGAGGTTAATCTGCTTCTTCCCCCCAAAACAGAAGTGAGGGAAAAATAACACACACCCCCAAATCAAAAAACCCTCTGGGTTGAGATAAGGACTTGAGACAACATCAACAGAGCTGAATCCAGATGAGATCACATAGTGCACACTGACCTGAGGCTGTTTGCAGAAAGAAGCACAGCAGTCAGCAGCAGCAGCCAGGAGTTAAACCCCTACAGCCTTCCCTCTCAGCAAAGAGCCAGCACCTGAGAGCCAGAACCCAACAGCAGCAACCAGAACAGGAAGCCTCTCATATTGCAATCTGAACTTCAAGCCCTGTAGTCCTTTGCTCCAGCCAGCACTGTCCCTGTGAAGGTGGCATGAGGCAGGATGGAGTAATGGCAGCAAATTTCCAGCTTAACCTTTGATATTCCCAAGCCCTCATTCTGTGCCATCTGCACCATGCCCAGCAGCAATCAGCAGCACACCTCAGGCACTGTCCATTCTCACTCCACAGGAGGTCGCTTTGCAGTATACAGAGGGCTGCTCACTGCAGGTGCTCTGCAGCTCCACTCTGTTCCAGCACAGTCTGCGTCAGTCCATGCCCAGTCCAAATGCTGCAAATGCTGGGGCTGTGTTTCCATCTCTGGGGCAACTGAGTCCAGTGACTCCTTCCATGCCTCCAAGTGAAAGCAAACTGTGGCTTGCATCCCAGTACTCAGCTTCCAACACATCCAGGTGTGGGGATCCTCCTGTCACACCAGAAACACAGATGGGTTCCACCGTTTGTGCTTTGATGGTGTCAGAGCACTCTGGGCACCTGTATCTACTAAAGCTTTATCCTCTCATGGCTTCAACTTGCCAGGCCATTGGTTCTGTACAGTCCAACAAACCAATTTGTCTCTCCCCTCCATCTGGTTGGAGGCAGAGCCCCTCTAATTCTGTCTTGGGTCCCTTGCATCTCGTGAAGATGCTTTGGGAGTCCCTTCAGGAGGACCAGAAGCAGTTTCAGCTTCCCTGCTCTTTTTAGGCTATTTCCCACTGGAAACTGAGGCAGCATCTCTGGGGGGACAATTCCCTTGTAAGTCATAGACTCCTGCAGCCAGGACTGGATTGGATTTTCCCATCCACTTCCTCACATCCTCCCCATGGTCACACAAGTAAAGCAGAGGGTGTGCTGTGCTGTGTGCCTCCCAGATTCTCTCCCTTGGAGAGGGGAGCAGCTGCTCCTCATGGCTGAAACACAGGACTGTACAGGTGGGGAACAAAAACTTCTTCTGGAGCTGATGGAACTCCTGGGACAGTTCTTTCACAACTGAAACACAGGCCTGGACAGAGGAGCAGAGATGTCCTTTGCCTTGCTGGGGCCTGCTGCTTCTTTCATCCACTGTTTGTCCTTGGTCATCTTCCAAAGCCAGAGATAAGAACCAAGCCAGCAGCCCACGCTCTTCCTCTTGTTCCCATGGGGATCCTGATCCCTCCTGGTCCTTTGCAGGATCAGCTGCTTTCCTTGTAGGCTTCTTTTTCCCTACAGGAGTGTTGTAGATGTGCCCTGGGGAATGAGCAGCAAGGATATCAATGAATAGATATATTGGTAGTCTATTGATATACAAACTATGCAGCAGGGGATTTAGTTTCTATTCACAGGCAGCAGTATTGGGTTGGTGGAACCACCTCTGCAGAACGTTTGTGCCTGGGCACTTCAGAGGAACCAAATGAGTTCTAGAATTTAGAGTTGAAACTGATTGGAAAAGCAGTGGGGGAGGGGTTGGTCGGTGACCGGCAAACCCTCAACCCAGGACAGTTTCAGCACTACCTGAACCCAAATTCTATAAAGCAAAGGTTTGGCTTCCTCACGAGCTGAGAACCTCATGAAATCTTTCCTTGGTGATGTGTTTAGAGTCCTGACAGCGCGGCACGGCTGTGCCCTCATGAGGAACTAGAGAACGGCACCGACCGCGTGGCTGTGCCACGGGGTTGCTGCTTCTCCCAAAGCACAAAGGTCCTGGAGCCTCCCAGGGGAAGCTTCAGAGGCTTTTGCCGCTGGCTCCACGAAGCGCAGCACCTGGCAAAGGTTCCCCGCTCTGGGGGCTGTAGCGCTTCAGGACCGGTGGTGCACAGGGGCTGCCATGGTTTCCTCCCGTGGCGATGGCTCATGCGGCAGTTGACCCCACGCTCCACGGCACTGCCCCCAGCCGGGCAACAGTGGCAATGTGCAGCGAGGCCTTCTGGAGCTGCTTCAAGTCCCGGGCGAGGCGGACCATAGCGGCACAGAGACGCACGCAGGCATAGGCACGGACACCAGCGTGGGGGGCACTTGTTTACCAAACAACTCCTATTTACCATTTGCCCCAAAGAATACTGCTCCAGTCAGCACCCACTGCTAACACAATAATTAACCAATCAACTGATACTTTGCCAAATGAGCATAAGCACACGCTGTAAACAGGGCAAACAAACATGTAGCCTGGGCCTTGTTTGCCATAGGGGTGGAAACATGCCCATGCAGATTGTTGACCTCGACTCAGTGCTGCCAAGGTCGGCTCCCTACTGACTCCAGAAGGGAGGGGGAACAAAGGGGGTTTGAGTCACACACACAGAAGCATGTTCTGGTGATATTTGGGGCACAATCCTGGTCATAAGCACCATTCACTATGAGGGGCAGCTGATCCTGGCACAGGCTGCTTCTCTGACACAGCTGCCATTCCTGTGGCACTGTCTGTAGGTCCAGAGACCTTCTCTTGCCCCTGAGCCCTCTGCACAGAGATGAGAATGCATCGAGTAACATGGGCCAGGCCCAAGCACATTGCAGTGATTTCTGTCTCTCAGGAACTCCCAGGCTGACAACAGACTTTTCCCAAACCTTTCCCCAGCTGGGGAGGATTTTTCACTTGCTCAGAGCTGAAATTCCAAAGCACCAGAGGTGACCACCAGCCTAAGAATTTGCCCCTTCCCTCCCCCACCCCCTGCCACTCTTCAGTATCCAGTATCTGGGCAGATCTCACAGTGGTTTCCTTGGGAGTGTCCTGTATTGCTCTGGATGAAACCAGAGCAAGCTGCCCAGCAGTGGACAGCACAGCTCTGAGCCATTGCCCTAAGCTAACAGTCAGCACCATCAGCAGCACAAACAGGACTGAAGCTCATCAGCCCACTGAAAGCAAATCCATCAACATAGTGAACACACCACACCTGTTGAAGTGGAACTTCCTGTGCTGCAGTTTCCATCCATTGCCCCTTATCCTCTTCCAGGGCACAAGTGAGCAGAGGCTGTCCCTGCCTCTTGCTTCCTCACCCCCAGCTCTCACATATTGATAGGCATTGATCAGATGCCATCTCAGACATCACTTCTACAGACTAAACAGCCCCTGGACTCTCATCCTCTCCTCATCAGGCAGTACTCCAGTCCCTTCAGCATCCTCACAGCCTCTGCAGCACATCCCTGTCCCTTTTGAGCCCAGAACTGGATGTAATATTTCAGGTGGGGCCTCACCAGGGCAGAGTAGAGGAGGAGGAGAACCTCCCTGGATCTGTTGGCCACACTCTTCCAAATGCACCCCAGGACCTCACTGGCCTTCCTGGCTGCAAGGGCACATTGCTGTCCCATGCAGAACTTGCTGTCCACCACAACTCCCAGGCCCTCCATGGGGCTGCTCTCTAACTATTTGTTCCCTTGAGTGCTGTAGGGTTCACATTGCTCTGGACATTGCATGGGGCAGATCACCTCTAGTGAATCTGAGGCTCCCCAGAAATTGCCAGTGGGTTCCTCTTAATCACAGGGATCCTGTCCCAGCAGGCACTAGTGCAGGAGAAGGAACAGCAGACTGAAGAGAAGGAGAAAGGGAACTGAAAATCTTATCACCTGAATCTAGAAAGAAAGCCCTTGGTAGCAAATGTCCATTCTGGATGGACACAGAACACAACACAGAGAGCTGATGAGAGCAACTGCTGGGGGTGCACCAAGTGCCCTGAGAACCCTAAGGAAGGGCTGGAGGGGGGAGGGCATTCACTGCAATTCCAATACCTGATAATACCTCTTGGACATACTGAGAATCACAGAATTGTCAGGGTTGGAAGGGACCTCAAGGATCATCCAGCTCCAACCCACCTGCCATGGGCAGGGACACCTCACACCAGAGCAGGTTGCTCACAGCCACACCCAGCCTGGCCTTCAAAGCCTCCAGGGATGAGACTTCCACCACCTCCCTGGGCAACCTGTGCCAGTGTCTCTCCACCCTCAAGGGGAAGAATTTCTTCCTAACATCCAATCTGAATCTCCCCACTTCAAGTTTTGCTCCATCCCCCCCCAGTCCTATCCCTACCCAACATCTTAAAAAAGTCCCTCCCCAGCTTTCTTGTAGCCTACTTCAGATACTGGAAGGCTACAAGAAGGACTCCTTGGAGCCTTCTCTTCTCCAGACTGAACAGCCCCAACTCCCTCAGTCTGTCCTCATAGCAGAGCAGCTCCAGCCCTCTGCTCACCCTCTTGGCCCTTCTCTGGAGACCTTCCAGCACCTCCAGATCCTTCTTGTAACAGATGCTCCAGAACTGGACACAGAGCTCCAAGTGGGGTCTGACCAGGGTGGAGCAGAGTGGGAGAATCACCTCCCTGGCCCTGCAGGCCACATTGCTCTTGCTGCAGCCCAGGATACAATTGGCTCTGTGGGCTGCAAGTGCACACTGGTGGCTCCTGTTGAGCTTGTGGATGAACACTTCCCTTAAGGATAATCCAGAATTAGAAGCACAGGATGGGGATGGAAGAGGCTCCTGATCAAAAAAAGACCTATTCCAAATGTGTCCAGAGATGCAACCTAACTGATTAGCAAACATTGACTGCCTGAAGACAAGACACCTCTGTGAGAAAAACACTCAGGGTGTGCATCCATCCAGGCTGTCCCCATCCCATAATAAGGAATAAATACACAGGGTGGGAAGCACCAGGAGGAGAGGGAAAGTCTTGGAGATGTGGCAGTAAAGGCAGGAAAAGATTACCCCTCAGCTGGTCAGGAATCTGTGCCCCTGGGGCAGTGCTCCCAAATACAACTGTGGCTGATCAGTGAGAGACTCCAAGTTGGGTCCAAGGAGATGTGAACTGGCACAAATGAAACAATGCTGCAAAGGAAAGGGCCTCTGCTTGGCACAGCTGTGCCTGATGGTTTCTGCCTTGCTCAGGAGAAAGTGAAGCAGAAAAGGCCATGGTGAAGATCTCTGCTCTCCCAGTCCTCTGGAATAGGACTGCAGGTGCAGGATCAGCTTCCCAGGGAGGAGTGAAACAGGTTGCAGAAATAGCTGCTCAGGAGGGAATGGCTCCAGGCATGGTCTTTGCCTCAGAAGGAGGAATGGGCACAGCACAGAGCACAAGCTGTTGTGTTTCCATGGATCAGAGAGGAAGGACATCCATAGACATGGGTGAGAGATGGGAACAAAGCAGGATAGTGCAGGAAGGAGGAGCCAGCACAAGTTCTGCCCCATGAGGGTAGTGGAACACAGGAACAGGTTGCCCAGGGAGGTAGTTGGGGTCCAATCCCTGGAGATCTTCAAGGTGAGGCTTGACAGGGCTCTGGGCAACCTGATCTAGTTGAGGCTGTCCCTGGGAAGGTTGGACAAGAAAACCTTTGGAGGTCCCTTCCAGCCCAGCCCATTCTATGATCAGTGAGATATGGGAACCAAGCAGATTCTGCATGAAGTGTGTGTTGAATATACTGGTGATTTATGTTAAAATTATAACACTTAGAGTGCACTGGGATTAAGGGTCAGGATCTTGGGAGGCCTGTTTTGAGAGTTGTGACAGTTTGAGGCTGTGCCTTTAAGAAAGGGACACCATGGCTGAATGTTTTATAAACAAAGGACAGGTCTAAACGAATTTCATTGGTAGATTGCAGGTGGTGGAATCACCATCACTGGAGGTGCTCAGGAGGAGACTTGACAGGGTGCTTGGTTGCATGGGTTAGTTGATTAGGTGGTGTTGGATGATAGGTTGGACACGATGATCTTGAAGGTCTCTTCCAACCTGGTCTGGTCTATTCTATTCTATTCTATTCTATTCTATTCTATTCTATTCTATTCTATTCTATTCTATTCTATTCTATTCCATTGGTAGAAAACAACTTTAAGTTTTGAGTACGACTGAGACTTCCCTCAGTTTTGATTCTGCCCTCCTCCTTTCCAGCTTCTAGGCTCTCTGCCAGACTGACCTTGGACTGATAAGCGTGAGGCCTGCAAACCTACTAACATTTTCCTCTAATTTATAACTGCTTTTAATTAACAACTGCTCCTTTCCTCTCTTTCTTACCCTCTCTGGGGAAAAAGGGGAGAGAAGGGGGTACAGGGGGGGAACCCTCCTCCAGCAGGGGGAGGGGAATTTCGTTCCTGTATTACTTTGCTGTATATTTCTGTGTATATATTGTAAATACTGTAAATTGTATATATATACCCTGCATTCTCTAATATTGCTTGTAAACACAGCATTTCCTTTTTGCTCCTCCAGCTGTGGCTAGCTCTGGTTTTGTTTATTTCTCTTTCTTGTTGTGGGGGGAAGAAGGCTGAGCCTTCCTCTCAAACCCACGACAAGAGTAAAGGGAAAGAAACCTATCTTGCAGACTTGCAAGGATACTGTCTGGTTAATTGGAGACATCACGGCTGAGAAGGAGCTGTCTTAAAGATAAACATTCAGAACCAGGAATTTGTTTTCTTCAGATAAGAAGCCTGGACAACTGAGCATGGGTGAAAGTGGATGCTTTGACCCTTGAAGGGATTTGACCACCTATTCTAAGACTCATTATCACATGCCTGCCTTCCATTTAGCATAAGTTTGCTTATGTAGATGATGTAACTATGTAAGATGAAGAAAGCTATTGTAAGGCTGCTGTGGAGGTAGAGTTTTGTCCCCTCTCCAGCCCAGCACGCTGCTTTGCTTGCCTTTTATTGCCTTTTATTACCTTTTTATGATCTTTTAGTGCCAATAAAACTGTTACCAAAAACTTTTACCTGGAGTCATCTCTAACACTCTGAACAGCTGTGCTCTGTCTGTGCTGGCAGGTGCTGACATTCAGCTAACCAGATAAGAAACTAATTCTTGCATATGCTTTGAGCTAACAGAATTTCCTCCTTGATAATTACCTTTTCTCTCTCTAACCCTTGCTGGGACAAAAGGGAGGAATGGCTAGAAGGGGGGATAGTTGGGGAGACCCTCCTCGTTGGAGGAGGGAAAGGTTTTCTCTGTTATGTTCTTTGCTGTATATTTCTGTATATATTGTAAATCCTGTATATTGCATATAGATTCACTGCATCTCATCCTGATTGTAAATACAGCTTATATTCATTTTTGCTTCTCCAACTGAGTTAGCCGTGGTTTCTTTGTGGGGGGGAGAACTGAACTTTCTCTCACCACTACAGGGAATGTTGGAGGAGACACCACACAGCAGGCTATGGAAAGCTGTCTACGCCCTGAATTATTTAACCATCCCTCTGAGTGGTATGAACCCTGCCATAGTAACTCATTTCTTGTCATTGCAGTCTGTGAGCAATCCTTTGGCAGAAAAGGCCCCAGTGTAGGTCTGCAATTTACAGACCCTGGATTGGGAAGGCCCCTGGGATCTTGTGACCTGGGGCCATGGCTATGCTTGTGTTTCCACAGGTGCCAGGGTCCAGCAGGTCTCTGCTTGCTGTGTTTGGCCTACTCCAGAGCATGATCAATGGGAACAATGCCCTGAGCCCACATCAACTAACTCCATGGGATAGCAAAACATTTGGGCAGCACTGCTGCATGCAGTAAATCAAACCTGGAATTTAAATGCCTGTCAAAATTCAATTGTAGCACAACAGTAAGGTGTTTTGAGCATCAGGACATGTGGGATGATAATTTGCTCTTTGCCCCATTACAGCCTCAAGAATTAGCTATTTCAGGGACCTTACAAGCAGAAAGTTGTGTGTACCTGCAGCATAGATCTGGAGCTGATCTAGTACTATGATCTTTAATCACACTCCCTTTGCCTTAAAGCCATGCAGGCTTAGCCTAACAGCTGAATGAGATGATCATGGTGGTTTGAAGAACAAAGCTGAACACACAGCAGCCAGGATAATCTTGCTTCAAATCGCTACAGCAAAGCACCAGCTCAGCTAAGGGAACTGGCATCTTGGGTTGCAAAACAAGACAACAAAACATCAAAAGTGTTGCTTGAATGAGCCACTGATGTGGACAGTGTCAGCCATGCCAGCCTGCAAAATCAAGCTGCTGTTGGTTCTTTGTTATCAGCTCACGGTCAAGGCTGGGCAGAATGTGATGGTCTGTGTTGTACACACTGAAGTGATCATTCTAAACATAGACATAAGAGTATTACAAACTGGGTTGTGAATATTGCTGATTGGATTAATCCTGGTGTTGGCAGTGCCCTGTTCATTCTCATGCCTGCAAAGGGCCCTGCAGAAGAGTATGAGCCCTGGGCAAAAAGGAGGAATTGTAGATAAAGCAGGTGGCCATGGGCAGCTTTAACCTTGAACTAAGCAGAGCTCTGCCCTTGAATCAGGAATGGAAACAACTCCAGGAAAGAAGATCTGTGAACAACAAAGGAAGAAACAGAGAGAACTCCCCAGGCTACCAAAGGGGGAGAGAGGTGCCTGGACACCAAGCCTAAACCAATCACTTAAGGACAAAGGGCACATGGACACAGAAAGAAAAAGATATAAGCCATGATGTGTATGAATCAAGTGGCCTCTGCTGGGGGCTGGTGCTTGAGCCCATCTTGGTGTCATCCTTTTTCTTGGCCACCAACACTGCACAGCCTTAGCTGTTGAGTTTTTCCAGTTCTCTGAGTCACTTCTTCCTGTTGTTTGTTTGGAGAACCTTGAGTTTTCCCTTCCATCAGCTAGCCAGGAAAAGTTCTCCTCACCTTTCACTGCCTGTTTTGGAATCTCTTGGTTTTCTCACAAGACATTGGTTTGGTCACCAGCTGTGTTCAGACTTGTCCAAAACCCTCACAAAGCGCAGCTTAGAAAGTTCAGAGTGGAGATGAGGCCAAAGAAATGTTCCTCAAAGGGCAGAGCTGCTATGCATGAGGCCATCCAGAGGGGTCAGGAAATGGCAGGGAGAGCTGAGACAGCTCAGGGAAGGGATGGAATTGGCAGGGGCAGAGCTGGGAGGGAAAGCAAGATTGGTGTCAGCAGCCTGAAGGGAAAGAGCTGCAGGCATGGGACAATGCAGGAGAGGCTGCAGCAGAGATGGCCAACGGCTCTGGCAAGGCTGAGAGGACCAACAGGACCAAGGCCTTTGCCCCCTTGGCTCTGGCAGTTGCCTCTGCCATCAAGGCCTGTGAGGAGAAACTTGGCTTTGAGGCTTTGAGGTTCTTCTATTGCAAGGGCAGTGGTCAGGGCTTGGCCTTTCTGCTTCCTAGACCAAAGGCAAGTTTTTCTGCCGTGTACTTTGCCTTTGTCTCCCTGCAATCCTGGCCTCTAACAAGCTGCTCTAACGAGTCCCTGGGGAGCCTTTGTCAGTAACAAGCCTCAGTGAGGCCAATCAGTGCTTCAAGGTACTTTGGAGTTTTCTTCTGACTTGGACTTTTTGAGAGGCTTCTTGGCAGTAGCTTGGCAGAGTCTCTTGGCAGTACCTAAGAATGATGTAATCAGACTCAAATACTCCATGGGGCTCATTAAATACTGCTGAACCTCTAATTATTGCCAAGGTTTCTGCAGCTAATTGGAGAGGTTTTTATTGCACAAAGCATCTGATAAAAAGTATTTTTAAAGGGACATTTCATTCCTTTTCAGCAGGAGTTGTCTCTTTGGAAGCAAACCATAGCAAAACCTGACAAGGTCCTACCCTGGTCACTGCTCATCCTCACTCCCCACTGCTACCAGCAGAGCCCAGAGCCACAGGTGAGGGGCCTTGTCAGGGGCTGGGGGTCAGGGCTTAGCCATTTGGATCAATGAAACCCCTCCAGGTTTCCTCAGCAGCAGAGCCACCTTGAGCTGCTTGTCCTGACCTGTCAGCACTGCCTCAGTTCTCTGCTCTCACCAGAGCCTGAAGATGCTTCAGTGCCTCCAGTGAAGCTTCCCTTGCATCCACTCTCTCCTTCTGCTCTAACCAAACCCTGGGGACCCTTTCCCAGTATGCTTCACTGGGACCCATTAAGAGTAGAAGAAACTTCAGAGTTTGAGTCTGACTTAGACTTCTGGAGAGGTTTCATCAGCTTCCTCTCAGTCCCTCAGGTTTAGAGGGCGCCAAAAGCTACCAGAGGAGTTATTAAAAGTCCTTGGGCTGGACTTCTGCTGCCCAATTGGGCCGCACTCCTGGGCTGGAAGGAGCTGCTGGCAAGCAGGCAGTGCTGAAGGAGACAGCTCTGGCCAGGAGCATCTTCTCTGCACAGCACAGCAGGGCTGAGTACACTGCCAGAGGATCTCATGGAGATGAGGAAGGCAGAGAGAGCTTCAAGGTGGCCAGGACTGGAAGGATGCAGAAAGCTCACTTGAGGAGAAGTCAATGCGGTCACAGACACAGTGAGACTGTGGGTGCAGGACACTGCAGCTGTAGCTCCTGGAGGCATCTCCATCTCAGCAGCTGATGCTCAGTTGAAGGCTCCTGGAGTGTGCACACAGAAGGAGGATCAAAGCCCTTCAGTTCCATCCTGTGAGCAGCAGTGAGCAGAGCTGGGTAAGGAGAAGGCTTCACTCCCAGCCCCTCTGCCTTTCTCTCTTCCCTTCAGCGTCTCTGCAGCACTGCAGGCCTGGTCGCTGTTTCTCCACCTCTCCATGGGACTCTCATTCCCTGGGATTGGGCTGTTGGTAATTTTCTGTTCTGACTCCAGAGGAATCTTCCTGGCAATGCTTGGTCCCTTCTGCATTTGAAGCTGTGATGAACTCTGCCATGGGTTGGTAGTGATGGGACTGAGCTGATGCATTCCTCATGCATCTCAGGGAAGGAGGTTACAATGAGGCTGAGAGAAGTGTGCCCTAACTTGTCACTGCCTTTCCCTCCTTGGACAGGTTTCCATGGCCAGAGGCAGCAGATGTCCAACAGCAGCTCCATCACCCACTTCCTCCTCCTGCCATTCCCAGGCACAAGGCAGCTGCAGCTCCTGCACTTCTGCCTCTTCCTGGCCATCTACCTGGCTGCCCTGCTGGGCAATGGCCTCATCATCACCACCATAGCCTGGGACCACCACCTCCACACCCCCATGTACTTCTTCCTCCTCAACCTCTCATTCCTTGACCTGGGTGCCATCTCCACCACTGTGCCCAAATCCATGACTAATTCCTTGAGGGACACCAGGGACATCTCCTATGGAGGATGTGTTGCACAAGTCGTTTTTATCCTCTTTTTCCTTTCAGCAGAGTATTTTCTCCTCACCACCATGTCCTATGATCGCTACGTTGCCATCTGCAGACCCCTGCACTATGAGACCCTCTTGGGCAGCAGAGCTTGTCTCCAGCTGGCAGCAGCTGTCTGGGCCTGTGGCTTTCTCTATGCTCTGCTGCACACAGCCAATACATTTTCCCTGCCCCTCTGCCAGGGCAATGCTCTGAACCAGTTCTTCTGTGAAATCCCCCAGATCCTCAAGCTCTCCTGCTCCACATCCTACCTCAGGGAACTTTGGCTCCTTGTGGTCACTTTCTGTTTAGTCTTTGTGGGTTTTGTGTTCATGGTGGTGTCCTATGTGCAGATCTTCAGGGCAGTGCTGAGGATCCCCTCTCAGCAGGGACGCCACAAAGCCTTTGCCACCTGCCTCCCTCACCTGGCTGTGGTCTCCCTGTTTATCAGCACTGCCTCATTTGCCTACTTGAAGCCCTCCTCTATTTCCTCTCCATCCCAGAACTTGGTTGTTTCAGTTCTGTATTCAGTGGTGCCTCCAGCAGTGAACCCTCTCATCTACAGCCTGAGGAACCAGGAGCTCAAGGCTGCCCTGAACAAACTGATCCCTGGATGCTTTGAGAAGCAATAAACTCTTCGTCTTCCCCTGCAGAGCAGTTCTGATGTCACTCAGTGCAGGCCCAGCCTGGCTGCTCAAGTTCTGGCTGGTGCTGGTGCTGTTCCCCTTGTAAGAATGTTCCCAAACAAATGTCTTTGTTCAGACCATTTCTGGTTCAGTGTTGTCCTGTCTGGTGTGACCCAGAGGCTGCAGACAGGAGGAGCTGTGCTCCCTGTGTGTTTAACACAAGAAAGGACCCTGCAGGGAGTTGTTTCTCTGAGTTTGTTCCTTGAGTTCTTCTGTGGAGCTGCAGGGCAGTGCCTGTGTGCAGAGTTGGAGGGGCAGAGTCCCAGCACAGCAGCAGTGCCAGGCAGCCCCAGAGCTTGGGCTGTCTTCAGCTGCTCTTCCTTCCCATCCAACTCTCTCCTGTTGAGTCTCTGTGCTGAGACAAGGCCTGAGTGCTTTGGCCACTTGGGCACTGTGCTTCTGTGTGGCAGTGCTGGGACTGCAGGCAGGGACAGGCCAGAGCTGTGCTCCAGAGCAGCACTGCCATCAGAACAGGAGGTCTCCTCATGCCTTCATACCCCAACCCCTCCCATTTCACACTGCACTGACTCAGAGTCCATACTGGATACCCTGACTCCCTTCCAGTCCAGTAGCCTCAGTCTACACATGGTTCCTTTAACCCCTCCCAGTACAGATGTGGCCTCATCCCAGGACAAGCTAGCTTCTTCCTCTACAGTTCGGGTCCCATCCCATCACAGAATATATCCCCTGGCTCCCTTCCCAGTACTGACTGCATCCATCCCAGTACAAACTGCACACCCTCATGCCCTCCCAGTACAGTCTGGGCCTTGTCCCAGTCCAAATAGGATCTCTTTAATCCCTCCAAATGTACTTTGGGCTTTGTCTTAATAAAACCTTAATCCTCTTATGCACTTCCAGTACAGGCTGGACCCTGTCACAGTCCCAACTCATTAACGTAATCACATCAGAGTCCAGGCTGGGCCATCTCCTATTTCAAACTGGCTCCCATTAACATCAACAAGTTTAGCCCCAACCCTATCCCAGGAAAATCTGATTCTACTCATCCCATCCTTTTCTGTTTAATATTTTTATCACTGCTTTAGACAAAGGGATGGAGACACCATCAGCAAGAGTGCAGATGTCACCAAGCTGAGTGGTGCTGTTGATATGCCAGAGGGACAGGATGGCATCCAGAGGCACCTGGACAAGATGCAGAGGTGGTGCCCAGGTGACTCTCATGAGGTTCACCAAGAGCAAGAGCAGGGTCCTGCAGCTGGGCTGGAACAATCCTCACTATCAATACAGGCTGGGAGAGGAGGTGTTAGAAATCAGCTCTGAGGTATAGGACTTGGGGGTGCTGGTGGGGGAGAAGCTGGCCAGGAGCAGGCAGTGTGATCCTGCAGCGCAGAAGGCCAATGGCACCCTGGGCTGCATCCAAAGCAACATGGCCAGAGATGGAGAGAGAGGACCCTGCCACTTTGTGCTGCAGCACTTCCCCTGGAATACTGCATCCAGCTCTGAAGTCTCAACACAGGAAGGACATGGAACTGATGGTGCACATCCACAGCAGGGCCACAGTAATGATCACGTGGCTTGCAGCAGCTCTGCTATGAGGACAGGCTGAGGGAGCTGGAGAGACCTAATAACTTCTTTCCAATGCCTGAAGGGTACTGGATGGAGAGAAACTGTTTGCAAAGGCCTGCAGGGACAGGAGCAGAGGCAATGGCTTCAAACTAGAGCAGAGCAGATTTAGATTAGATGTGAGGAGCAGGTTCTGCACCATGAGGGTGATGGAACACTGGAACAGGCTGCCCAGGGAGGTGGTTGAGGCTCCATCCCTGGAAATGCACAAAGTTTGGCTGGACAGGGCTCTGGGCAACCTGATCTAGTTTAGGATGTCCCTGATGACTGCGCAGGGGGTGGACTGGATGACTTTTGGAGGTCCATTTCAACCCAGGCCGTTCTATGACTCTATCATACCAGGACAGACTGGGCCTCAATTAAGTAAAACTGGATCCCCTCACCCCCTCCCAGTACCACCTGGATCTCTCCAAGTGCAAAATGGATGCTCTGAGCCCCTCCCAGGACAGACTGAATTCCCTCCCAATACAGAGTGCATCCACAGACCTCCTCTCAGCACACACTGTGCTCTCTCCCAGGACAAACTGGACACATCCCAGTTCACTCTTCAGCCTCTTGTAGAAATCCCAGTTCAGACTTCACTCTCAGTCACAGCTAACTTGCTCCCCTGTCCCACTCCCAGAATAGACTGGGCTACCTCCCAGTACTAACAGGAGCCCCTGGTGCCTCCTAGTAAAGTCTTTGACACCTCCCAGTAAAAGCTGACCCCATGGCCTCTCCCAGTAACACTGGGCCTTGTCCCAGGACACGCTGAAAGCCAGTACAGACTGGGCCCTTCCTGTCCAAACTGCATTCCCAGGTCAAGAGAGACAGAGATCTGCTAGAGAGAGTCCAACAGAGGCTAGGAGGATGAGGAAGGGACTTGAACATCTCTGTGGCCAAGCCACTATCCATTATTGACCTGGAGTCCTGGCTCACTGGGGAGGTCCCAGGGTTTTGGAGAGCACCAAATATGACATCCAGCTCCAAGAAAGGAAGAGAGGAGGATCCAGGAAACTGTAGAGTTGGCAGTGTGAGCTGGGTAGCAGGGCAGGGCATGGAGCAGAGCATCTCCAGCACCATTACATGACCTGGAGAGGACAAGCAGGGGATCAGGCCCAGTCAGCATGGGTTTAGGAAGGGCAGGTCCTGCCTGACCCACCTGATCTCCTCTGACAGGATGAGTGACTGTTGGAGGAGGGAAAGGCTGTGAGTATTGTCTCCCTAGACATTCCAAAAGCCTTTGGCACTGCTCCCCACAGAATTCTCCTGGGCAAAGTGGCTGCTCCTGGCTTGGATGAGCAATGCTCTGCTGGATACAGCCCTGGCTGGGTGAAAGGGCCCAAACAGTGGTGCTCAGTGGAGATAAATCCAGCTGGTGGCAGATAGTCACAAGTGGTGTTCCTCAGGGCTCAGTGTTGGGACCACTTCTGTTTAACATCTTTATTGATGACCTTGATGAAGACACAGAGTGAGCAGCAGTGAGTCAGCAGATGACACCAAGTTAGGTGGCAGAGTTGATCTGCATGAGGGTAGGGAGGCTCTGCAGGGGGACTTGGGTAGATTTGATCCATGGCCAACGTTTCCAGGAAGAGCTTCAAGATGGCCAAGTGCCAGGTCCTGCACTTGGGTCACAACAACCCCAAGCAATGCTACAGAGGTAGTGTGGCTGGAGAGCTGTCTGGCAGAAAGGGACCTGGGGATGCTAATGGACAAGCATCTGAATAGGAGCCAGCAGTGTGCCCAGGTTGCCAAGTAAGCCAAAGGCATCCTGGCTGGGATCAGAAATGTTGTGTCCAGCAGGAGCAGGGAGGTGACTGTCCCCTGGGACTCAGCTCTGGGGAGGCCACACCTCGAGTGCTGTGTCCAGTTTTGGGCACCTCCATCCAAGAGAGATGTGGAGGTGCTGGAGCCAGGGCAGAGGAGGGCAAGGAGCTGGGAAGGGCCTGGAGAATAAATCTGATGAAGAGCAACTGAAGGAGCTGGGGATGGTTAGTTTGGAGAAGAGGAGGCTGAGGGGAGACCTCATGGCTCTCTACAACTACCTGAAAGGAGGTTGTGGAGAGGCTGCTGCTGGTCTCTTCTCACAGGTCATTAGTGACAGAACAAGAGGGAATGGCCTCTGGCTAGGACTGGGTTGGTTCAGACTGGAGAGTAGGAAATAAATTTTCCCATCCAGAGTGGTCAGGGAGTGGAATGTGCTGCTCACGGAGGTGGTGGAGTCACCAAGCCTGGAGGTGTTTCAAGGTGCTTTGGATGTGGTTCTTGGGGATATGGTTTAGGGGTGACCCCTGTAGAGTAGGGTTATTGGTTTGACTTGGTGATCCTGAGGGTCTTCTCCAACCTGAATGTTCCTGTGATTCTGTGACAGACTGAGAGCCCTGGGGCTGTTTATTGTGGAGAGGAGAATCCTGAGCAGGGATCTGATCAATGTCTATGAGTATCAGAGGGGGGTGTCAGATGAAAATGCCAGACTCTTGGCAGTGGTGCCCAGTGATAGGACAAGGAGCAGTGGGTGCAAGATGGAACACAGCAAGTTCCACCTCAGCATGAAGAGACTCTCCTGTGCTGTGAGGGTGCTGGAGCCCTGGAGAAGGCTGCCAGAGAGGTTGTGGAGTCTCCTTCTCTGGAGACTTTCAAACCTGCCTGGATGTGTTCCTGTGTGACCTGTTCCAGGTGGTCCTGTTCTGGCAGTGGGGTTGGACTGGATGATCTCTGGAGGTGCCTTCCAACCCCTCATATTATGTGACTCTGATATTTAAGAATAAGAATAAACCAAACCAGGTTGGAAGAGACCTTCAAGATCATCGCGTCCAACCCATCAACCAATCCAACCCACCCAAACAGCTAACCCATGGCACCAAGCACCCCATCAAGTCTCCTCCTGAACACCTCCAATGACAGCGACTCCACCACCTCCTTGGGCAGCCCATTCCAATGGGCAATCACTCTTTCTGTATAGAACTTCTTCCTAACATCCAACCTGAACCTCCCCTGGCGCAGCCTGAGACTGTGTCCTCTTGTTCTGGTACTGGCTGCCTGAGAGAAGAGACCATCATCCACCTGTCTACAACCTCCCTTCAGGCAGTTGTAGAGAGTGATAAGGTCACCCCTGAGTCTCCTCTTCTCCAGGCTGAGCAATCCCAGCTCCCTGAGCCACTCCTCATAGGGCTTGTGTTCCAAACCCCTCACCAACTTCATTGCCCTTCTCTGGACTCATTCCAGCAAGTCAACCTCCTTCCTAAACTGAGGGGCCCAGAACTGGACACAGTACTCGAGGTGTGGCCTAACCAGTGCAGTGTATAAGCCCTCCCAGTTCAGACTGGGCTCATCAGGACACCAGAGCCTCTCCTCAGCCCTGCCCTAAGCCCCAGCCCTCAAAGGCATCTCAGAACCCTCAGCCCTCCCATGGACACTCCAGCCCCAAACATCCTTCCTGTGCTCTGACCCATCTTTTATACCCACTCCTACCCTTGAGGGACTCTGCTTGGCCCCTGGCTCAGGGTAGGGCCTGGCAGCTCACAGAGCAAGCTCATGGCCTTGGAAAAGGAGCAGGAGGTGGCCAGTGGCTGAGCAGCTGATGGACACCGGGAGCAGATGGGTGGCAATGATATGGTCAGTTCAGCTGTGCCTCAGGATCTCCTGCACAGCAGCAGCCACAAGGCTGGGCAGGGGTGGGAGGTCACTGCTGGCTCAGCAGCTGATAGGGCAGCAGCAGGAAGAGGGCAGCAAAGGGACTGGGAGGTCACTTCTTGCTGCAGCAGCTGAGAGGGCAGCCCCTGGCTCCTGTCTGGCCTCTGTGCTTTTGGCCTCCCAGCTGCCAGAGTCCCTAGCAGGCCAGCAGAAGGCATGTGGTGGGCAAGGGACTTGTGTGATTCTCTGTCCCTAAGCACCTGGTGGCCACTGCAGGAAGAGCCTTGGAGCTGGGTTGTCACCTCCTTGCCACCTGAGGGCCTGAGGGGACAGCAGCAGGGACAGGGCTTGGCTGTGACTGCTGGAGAAGCTGAGAGGCAGCAGCAGGGACCTGCCTTGGAAGGCCCTGGAGAGGTTTCTTGTGCCTGCTCAGCTGCCAGGCCAGAAGCAGGCTGAGGCCTTGGGCCAGCATTGGGACATCAGGGATGGCTGAGGAGCAATTAGGGCAGGAGGAGGCACATGGCCAGGAGGTGAATGTGAGGTCACTGTAAAATCCAACCCTTGTGTATCATTGGCCAGCAGCAGGCCCAGGGCTGGGCTGGGGACTGCTAAACTGAGAGGCAGCAGCAGGGAGGTGCCTTGTCTGCTGCTTTGCAGCTGGAGGTTCTGCTCTGTGCCCAGGCAGAGAGGACTCTGGCAGGGACCATTGCCAATGGCCAGGGATGGAGCAGATCCTGAGGAGAGTGAAGAAGGCCAAGTGCAGCTGGGCTGTGGTAGGAGTGTGGCCACCCAGACACAAGGGTTGTCTTCCCCTGCACTCAGCACTGCTGTGACCACATCTGCAATATTGGTGTCTGGCTGGGGAGTTCCTTTGTCTGGAGGAATGGAGAGGTACTCTATAGGAGATCTGCCTGGATGGAGTTTGGAGTCTCTATCTAGAACCTGAAGCTGCTGAGCTTCTTTAGCCTGGTGAAGTGAAGGCTCAGGGGTGATGTGCACCTGCTTGAAGGGGGGTGTCAGGCAATGGAACTTTTCTTGGTTGTGGACACAGAAGGAAGCCTTCAGAAAGTGCAACTTAAAGGTTCAGACTGGAGGTCAGGACAAAAAAATGTCACTCCAAGTGGAGAGCTGTGGTGCAAGAGGTGACCCAGAAGGAGTCTGGACAGCCCATGTCTGCCTTTTTCTGTCAAGGAACAGGCAGCAAGAGTGGAGAGCCCTGAGTGAATGTGTGGAAATATCAGGGTGAGAGGTGGCTGGGAAAGCCACATGGATGTCAACAGCCTGAAGGCAAAGAGCTCCAGGCATGGGACACTGAGGGATGGCCAAGGGCTCTGGTAGGGCTGAAAGGCTCAACAGGGACAAGGTCTTGATCCTGTTCCTTCTGGCAGCAGCTTCTGCCACCATGGCTGCTGAGAGGAAGTTTTAGTTGGAGGCTCTCAGGATCTGCCTTTCCAAGGCCTGAAGGTCAGAGCTTGGCCTTTCTCTTTCAGAAACCAAGGCCAGGGTTTGTTCAGCTGCACTTTGCCTTTGTCTGCCTTCAATCATGAGCTTCATTGAGTTTCTCTAGCCACCCCTGGGAGGCTTTGTTGCTAATGGCCCTCAGTGAGGCCAATTAATACTTCAAGGCACTCTGTGTTTTTCTTCTGACTTCTTGGTCAGATTCCTTCAGTCTCCTCTCAGTGTGTGAGGCTCAGGCAATGATCCCCAAGTGCCCTAAGAGCTATTTGTGTCTTTGCAGTTTTCTTCAGGATTTCAAAGTGCTCCTCACAAAGCTCCTTTATTATTTATTTCATATCAAAGGTAGAATATTCTGTTAGCTTTCAGTTCAGAGCAGAGATGATAATTCACCAAGTGACACTGACCCAGGCTGTCTTACCAGGACATCTGCACTTGCAGGGAAATCTGTCCTTCAGGTCTGACATTGAATGGACAACTTTGCTCCTCACCCTCCCCAGCCTCCCCATTGCTGTCCCTGCCCAATCCCAATCCCATCCAAGGCTTCCCAGGCATAGAAGCCTCTGGGTTTTGCCAATATCATGAGCACAATGCCAAAGGACAGAGGCTTCACTGGTACAGGTTGTGCTATCAATATCTGTGGTAGGGATTTACTCCTCTGTCCATCAGGTCCATGGGCAGTAGCCATGGGACTAAATGATTGAATTTTGGGGCTTCCATATATTCCTCATCAGCTGCTGACAGTAAAAACTGCTTCTGCCAACTGTGAGCCCAGCTGTGCCTTGAGCTATCAGCATGTCTTTTACTAAGACCATTGGTCTGTTCAGCTACACCATTAGCCTGAGGATAATATGGGGTAGGGAACACTCCTTTAATTCATTCTCCTTGCACTCAGTCTTGCACTGTGCTCACTGTGAAGTGTGATCCATTGGCACTTTGGACACACTCAGACATAGGTAGAATGCTGAACCATTTCTCCAGAGCTTCAATCCTTTGAGCTCCTGTGGCAGTACTGAGAGCTGTGGCCATGGTTCATCCTGAAACCACTTCTGCTCCTACCAGGATATAACTTTTCCCAGGAGAGGTCTTCAAAGGGCCAACATAATCAATTTGCCAGGGGCTCCACAGAGTCTTCTTGTGTCTGGAGTGTTGAGTAGAGACTTGGTTTGGGTGGTTGAGCTTAAGCCTTACCCAACATTGTGGATAAGATATAAGAATTGTTTCAAACTGACTATCCTTGAGGCTGACACTCAGAATAGAGGTTGGCCTTCCCTGGGTGGCCTCTTCTCATGTGCAGCTACTCAGCCAATCTTGCTCAATCTTCCCCTTCATTGTTCACCACAGGAATTTTTGCTGGGTGATCTGCCTGCTGGTTCCATTTTGCAGCAGCTCTTCCCTTCTGGGCATGGCCTTTGACCCATCCTACCTTTGAGGGTCTTGACTGACCTATTTTTCAGAATCATTGCCAGTCTCCAGCTCTCCAGATTGATTAGATTCCCTCTGACACATGCATTCAGTGGCACCCTTGTAAGCTGCACAGGAATCAGTGTGAATAGCAGTGGCACCATTCTCTGCTGCCAGCATGAGTGCAGGGCAATTCTTTTATCTGTGCACCACCTTCCTCTGTCACAGTCTTCCCAGGACCAACCTCCAGCACTGCAGCTTTCTGTTGCCATTTGCACCCCATGCAGTGGGTGGAGTCAGCTGTGAACCACACTCCTCCTGCATTTGAGTTTGTGGTCAGCTCAGCTGCTGCCTTAGTTGCAGACAGTTCATAGGGCAGACCTAACAGCACTGTGTCTGCAGTCCCAGGCTGTGGTAGGTTGAAAACTTCTGCTGGAGCCTTTCTCATTTTCCAGTGACTGTCCAGTGAGCAGCATCCAAGCCAAGAAAGACAAGGCAAAAAGAAGACATCAGGAATCTGATCAAGATCCATTCCTGGCCAGCCCTGCAGCTTGCTTCTCATCAGGGGGTCATTGTCTTCCTTCACCAGGCATGGGTGCAGGGCTCCTTGTCAGGGAAGTGTATCCCTCCCTCCCCACCCAGCCCTTCCTCACTGTGTGGGAGTCTCCTCAGGGTCTGAATTGAAACTGACACACCTCCCATTACAGACTGAATGCTTTTATCACCTCCCAGTACAGGCTGGATCCTAGGTTGCACTCCCAGTACAGCCTGGGCCCCTCCCATCCTCTCTACTCAGTCCCGTTCTCAAATGCAGTGGAGCAGAGCCAATCCCTCACCTCACTGCTTACAGCTCAGCCCCTCCCAAACCCATTCCTGACCCTGACTCTGCCCCCATTGCTCATCCTGCCTCTAGCCTTTACCCTTGGCATTGACCCTTGGGTGTTAACCCCAGGCCTCAACCCAGCCACAACCTAAACTATGCCTCTCAGAACTGGCCCTCACCTGAGCCCTTCCCAGACACTCAGCAGGACATCTGAAGGAAGGAGACTTCTTAACTTTCTCACTAACTGTTAGAAACTCTCCCACTGGTTCAGAGCTTAGCTTTCTGACATCAAGAAAGTAAACCTGGAGCTTGGGAGAGCAAATGGAGATAGAGCAGCAGATGGCAGCTCTAGACAGAGAGAGAAATAAGGCTGAGTCTGGAAAGCAGGCTGGGTTCTCACACACCTGGGCCTCACTAACAAGAGAAGGACAGTTCTGTGGGATTGGCAGAGGACCAACAGGAACAATACATGACAGACGACATGGGGACTGCAATGTTGTTTAAAGGAGAGGAGATGGCAGCAAAGACCAAGACATGGAAGGACTTTCTCTATCAAATAAGTTTTTATCCTTCTAATGCCTGTGTGTTACTGAGTCCTAGATGAGGACCATGGTTAACCTTTTCAGCACAGGTACATTTTGGAGCTATCATTCCATGTCCATGCAGATTAGTGAAGGATACTGCTGAATGGCTATGGGAGGCACTGAGTTTGATTTCCTCACTTCACTTTCAAGACCCTCCCAGGATCCCTCAAGGACACCTCCCTGAAGTGGGCACATGGCTTCATCCCTGGCCCTGGGGAAGAAATGTCCCCAAAAGTGGCCTTTTGGAAAAGAAATGTCAAAGAAAAAGCAGCAAGAGACAATAATTTATTAGGATTGGGGTTTCCATTCTAATTAGGCATTATCCTTGGGATGAGGTTTTTCTTTTACCTCTAGGAAACCCAAAGTGCTGAGGAACAAACAACCAAATCCCAGCTCAGATGCAGTGATGGCAGTGGCTGTGCTGACTCAGCAGTGTCATTACTCTCCTCAGCACTGGCTGGTGCAGGGAAGGGCAGGGGCACATTTGCTTCCGAGGAAAGAAGGCGTAAAAGAGGAGATTTCAGTTCAATCTGCTGGAAAAGGCTCCCCCCGGGGGGTCACGTTTGGCCTGGCAGTGCCGGGGTCGGAGTATTGTTGTGTCCCCTGGGGCACGCTGGTCACCGGCATAGGGTTGAATATGCCAGGTGAGGGAGGAGCTGCAGATGAAGCCCTTGCTGCAGCCTGTGCAGGGGAAGGGCTGGCACTGTGTGGGTGCAGCGGTGCTGGCAAAAGGTGGCCATCTGGGTGGAGCTTTTGCCTCAGGCAGCTCAGAGGTGCGGCTGCTTCTGGCTGTGGATGCAGCAGTGCCGTATGAGGTTGGAGCTGAGGGTGCAGCACTTGCCATAGTACACCACAGAGGGCTGGGCACTGGTCTGGGGGCAAAGGGGCTTCAGCAGCTCCAAGCTGGGTGGGAAACTTTGCCCACCCTCAGGGCACTGATGTGGCTGCTTGAGTGGCACAGAGGGGCTGATATGGGTTTGCCCTCTTCATCCTCTTCCTCTTCCTCCTCTTTCTCTTCATTCTTCTCCTACTCCATATCATCTTCCTCTTCCACATCATCCCCTTTGTCCACCTCATAATTATTGCCCTCCTCCCCCTCCTAATCCTCACATACTTCATCCTTGCTGCCTTCATTCATGTCTCCATCAACCACTTCTACTATTCCTCAAGGCTGAGCTTTCATTCCTCCAAATTATTCTTCAGGTGATTCTTCTCCAAGATCTTGTTCAGGTCCTTCTAGGAAGCCATGCTGCTGAGAGGAATGGTCACCCCTGTGCTCTTGGGCAAATCCTTGGGGACCAAGTGGCTGAGAAGTAAGGACACTGTGTGTGACTTCTTGCAATGGAGGGATCACAGCCCTAACTCCTATGCCGAGTCCCCTAGTGTAGTGCGGATAGGGCTGGCACCCCCAGGACAAAGCCATCCCAACCATCCCCCTCTGGCCATGCAACTGATACTTGACCATCTGGGGCTCAGGGAGATGAACTCCTAAATTCCCATCACAGCCAATGACCCTCAGAGATCCACAAGTGGTGAAGTGTGGTTTGGGAGGAGGGTATGGAGAGGGTTGGGAGGTGCTCAGGGGTCAGCTGGAGCCTGGGATCTTGCTGCTGTCCCAAAGTTGGGCTCTTTATCTTCTGGCCTGTTGCAAGGAGCAGATCTGCAAACTTTGCTCCTCCCCAGCACAAAGGAGCAGGGCTGATGGAGAGAAGAGAAGGATATGACCCCAGGCAGAGAGGAGGAAAGGGTTCAGAAGAGAGGACTGACCTGCAAGGAATGGCTCAGCCCTGACCAGGGCTCTCCCAGCCTTGCACTGCTCTCCCTATGGCTTGGAGGTTGGTCACCTCCTGCCAGCTCAGTGCATCTGTGCTTGGATCACAGCCAACAAGGAACTGATAGAAAACTCTGAAAGTCAAAAACTTCAGGGTCTGTGCAAGTGGCAAAAGATCCCAGGATGATTCAGCATTCAAGGTTCTCCAGCTCAGTGAAACACCTGATGGAAGCCAATGATCTCCAACTCTAAAAACAGTGACCCTAAAGCCAGAGCCTTGGAGCTCTCCTGGATCACAGCAGCTGTGTCCAGCATCTCCCCCACTCAGACAGCTCTCAGGCACAACCTGCACCAAGGGCCTGCACCAAGTCAAGCTTCTTCAGGCTCATGTCTCATCCCCTGAGAATGTTGAAGCTTTGTGAGTGTTTGCCCTGAGCTCCAGCAGAAGGAAACCAAACTCCAGGCTGCCTCTCTGCCAGCCTCATCACCACCACTCTGTGTCTTTGGACAGACACCTTTGCTGTCACCAGGGTCAAGGTTTCTATCTTGTACTGGACCCAGCCAGCACTGTCCCTGTGTTTGTGTGCTTTGTGGTTGCATCCAGGCACAGCCATAGAAATAGACTTGAATTCAGGATCCCTTGCAGTCAGTCAGGGTCAGCCTTGTCCTTATCCACTCTGTCATTCAGAGGCTCTTGGATTGGAACACATTCTGCTGAATCACCTTGTAAGCCCCAGGTGGGCAGTGACAGCAATGGGGAGGTTGGGGAGGGTGAGGAGCAAAGTTGTCCATTCAATGTCAGCCCTGAAGGACAGATGTTCCTGCAAGTGCAGATGTCCTGCTGAGACAGCCTGGGTCAGTGTCACTTGGGGAATTATCATCTCTGCTCTGAACTGAAATGTTGTAAAATATTTTATCTTTGACATACAAAATTGAGCTTTGTGAGGTGCACTTTGAAATCCTGAAGAAGATTGCAGAGACACAAACATCTCCTTAGGGCACTTGGGACTCATTGCAGGAACCTCAGGTACTAAGAGAAGACAGAAGAGACATCTTCAGAAGTCAGAAGGAAAACACAAAGTACCTTGAAGCACTGATTGGCCCCACTGAGGCTCATTACCAACAAAGCCTCCCAAGGGCTCCTTAGAGCAGCTCAGTGGAGGCCATGATTGCAGCAGACAAAGGCAAAGTGCAGGAGAGCAAACTCTGGGTTTGGTTTATGGAGCAGAAAGGCCAAATCCTGGCCACAGTGCCTGGGCAGGCAGATCCTGTCCCTCATGTATGGGTCAGGGCTCCCTAAGTGCTGTGGGGTTTACAATGCTGAGAGAAGGACAAGGGGATGACAGTCCCCAGCCTTCCTGGGGGTGTTTAAGGAAGCACTGAGGACTCCCTGGTGCCTTAGGAAGTCTCCTCACAGCCCTTGGTGGTGGTGGATGATTGGCATAGCTAAGAAGGCAAAGCCTTGGGTTCTCCTGATGACTTCCAGCCTTGCCAGTGCCCATTGCCATCCCCACCACAGGTTGTCCTACACTGTCCCCCACACTGGGTTTGGTTTCAGCAACAGAAAGGCCAATCCCTGACCACAGAGCCTGGGCAGTCAGATGCAGAGAGGCTCAAGCTAAAGTTTCATCTCCCTGGCCTTGGTGGCAGAGGCAACTGCCATAGACAGGAGGAGAAAGACCTCAGTCCTGTTGAGGTTTCATCCTTGCAGATGGTGCTACATTGCCCCATGCCTGCAGCTCTTCCCCTTCATGCTCTTGACATCCATCTTGCTTTCTAGCAGCTCTCACCATGACATTTCTGTACCCTCCCTGCTCTGCCTCTACTCTCCATGGCCATTTCTTGAAACACAGAGCCAGGGCCTCTTGGACCACAAGGATCCCCTTTGAGTGACCTTTCTTTCTCCTCAACTCCTGTATACTCTCAAGGGCAAGAAAGGATCTGCCTGGCCTCAAACCACCTCAGAACATCTCCACTCTGGACGCCAAAATTTGCACTCTATGGAGGTTGTCTTTCCGTCCCACAACCTCCAGAAGCTGCATCATCCCCAGATTTCAAGCATGTGCACAATGCATCTTTAGTGCCCTGAGCTTGGACTTCACCAGGTTAGAGAAACCCCAGTCCCTAGGCTCTCCATCCCAGTCCTTGCAGATATCTTCTGAAGCTTCTCAGGCTCTTCAAAAGTCCTTCAGAGCAGAAGTCCCAAAGCCAGACACGAAGAATCCAGATGTGGTTACAGCAGTGCTGAGTGCAGGAGAGGACAGCCTCTGTGTCTGGATGGCCACACTCCTCCTGCCATAGCCCAGCTGCACTTGGCCTTCTGCACTCTGCTCAGGCTCTGCTCCATCCCAGGCCATTGGCAATGGTCCCTGCCAGAGGCCTTTCTGCCTGGGCACAGAGCAGAACCTCCAGTTGCAAAGCAAAACCCAAGGCACCTCCCTGCTGCTGCCTCTCAGTTTGGCAGGCACAAGGGATGGCACAGTCCCCAGCCCAGCCCTGAGCCTGCTGCTGTGCAGGAAAGCCTGAAGCACAGCTGAGCTGCCCATGGCATTGCCACCCATCTCCTCCCTTGTGTCCATGAGCTGCTCAGCCACAGGTCACCTCCTGCTCATGTTGCTTGCCAATGGCACAAAGGGATTGGAGTTTGCAGTGGCCTCACACTCACCTCAGGGCCATGTGGCTCCTCCTGCCCTAGGAGCTCCTCTGCCATCCCTGATGTCCCAATGCTGGCCCAAGGCTTCAGCCTGCTTGTGGCCTGGCAGCTGATCAGGCACAAGAAATATCTCCAGGGCCTTCCAAGGCAGGTCCCTGCTGCTGCCTTTCAGCTTCTCCAGCAGCCACAACAAAGCCCTGTCCCTGCTGCTGTCCCCTCATGCCCTCAGGTGGCAGGGAGCTGACAACCCAGCTCCAAGGCTCTTCCTGCAGGGGCAACCAGGTGCTTAGGGACAGGGAGTCACACAAGTCCCTTGCCCTCCACATACCTTCAGCTGGGGACTCTGGCAGCTGGGAGGCCAAAAGCACAGAGGCCAGGCAGGAGTCAGGGGCTGCCCTCTCAGCTGCTGCATCAAGAAGTGACCTCCCATTCCCTTTCCTGCCCTCTTCCTTCTGCTGCCCTATCAGCTGCTGAGCCAGCAGTGAGCTCCTAGCCCCTGCCCAGCCTTGTGGCTGCTGCTGTGCAGGAGATCCTGAGGCACAGCTGAGCTGCCCATGGCATTGCCACCCATCTGCTCCTGGTGTCCATGAGCTTCTAAGCCACAGGCCACCTCCTACTCCTCTTCCTCTGACAGCTCCCAGCCCCTGCCCTGTGCCAGGTGCCAAGCAGGGTCAGTCAGGGGTGGGAGGGGATGGAGGTGAGGGTCAGAGCACAGGAAGTCTGAACTGGGAGCCTCACCTTGAATATCTCCAGGAAGAGGCCTCAATCACCTCCCTGGGCCACCTGTTCCAGTGTTCCACCACCCTCATAGTGAAGGAGTTCTTCCTCATATCCAATTTGAATCTACTTTTCTCTAGTTTGATGCCATTGCCTCTCATCCTGTCCCTGCAGGCCTCTGCAAACAGTCTCTCTCCATCCTTCTTGTATCCCTATTCAGGTACTAGAGGCTGCTATTAGGTCTCCCCAGAGCCTCCTCTTCTCCAGGCTGAACACCCCCAGTTCCCTCAGCCTGTCCTCACAGCAGAGCTGCTGCAAGCCCCTGATCATTTCTGTGGCCCTCCTGTGGATGTGCTCCATCAGCTCCATGTCCCTGCTGTGTTGAGGGCTTCAGGGGAGGTCTTACCAGAGCAAAGTGGCAGGATCCTCTCTCTCCATCTCTGGCCATGCTGCTTAGCATACAGCCCAGGCTCCCATTGGCCTTCTGGGATGCAAGCTCACACTGCCTGCTCCTGTCCAGCTTCTCCCCCACCAGCACCCCCAAGCCCTTATCCTCAGGGCTGCTTTCTAACACCTCTTCTCCCAGCCTGTATTGATAGTGAGGATTGTTCCAGCCCAGCTGCAGGACCCTGCTCTTGCTCTTGTTGAACCTCATGAGGGTCACCTGGGCACCACCTCTCCAGCTTGTCCAGGCCCCTCTGGATACCATCCTGTCCCTCTTGCATCTCAACAGCACCACTCAGCTTGGTGCCATCTGCACACTTGCTGATGGTGTCTCCATCCCTCTGTCTATAGCACTGATAAAAGTATTAAACAGCACAGGATGGGATGAGTGGAATCAGTTTTTACTGGGACAAGGCCTGGGTTGTACTTGAAGATGTTAATGGCACCCACTTTGAAATGGGAGTTGGCCAAGAGTGGACTCTGGTTTGATTAGGGTATGGAATTGTGATAGTGACAGGGCCCAGCCTGTGGTGGGAGGGAATAAGGACTCAAATATGTACTGGGGTGAGTCCCAGACTGTATTGGGATGTGTCCAGGGGACTCAGGCTTTTCTGGGATGGTTCCCAGTCTGCCTGGGGCGTGGTTAAGGAATGCAGCTTGTACTGGGAGTGGTTCCAGTCTTGTCCTGGGAGGGGTTCAGGTGGTGCAGCTTTTCCTGGGAGCAGGCACAGTCTGTCCTGGGAAGGAGTCCTGTTCTCTGGTTTGCAGTGGGAGCGAAGCACTTGCTACTTGGAGGAGGTCAGAGCTTCAACTTTCCTGTGGGATGAGACCCTGTCTGTACTGGGAGGAGATCAGGAGATGCAGTTTGCACTGGGCAGGTCCCCAGTCTGTACTGGGTGATGCCATTGGATCCATTTCCTCCAGGACAGGACCTGCACTTTACTGGGATGGGATCAGGGCACCAGTTTGTCTTGGGCAGGGCCTAGTCTGTACTGGGAAGGAGTCAGGAGATGCAGTTTGTACTGGGAGTGGGCCCAGTCTGTACTGGATTGGAACCAGAGTACACAGTTAACATGTGGAGGGATGCAGTAGGAACTGGGAAAGGGTCCAAGGGATGCACTTTGTAGTGGCAAAGGAAACTGTATGGGAGATGGCAAAGTGATGCAGTTTGTCCTGGGATAAGAGCACATCTGAGCTGGGAAGGGTTGAGGAAATGCAGTTTGTACTGAGATGTGACCAGGTCTGTACTGGGAGGGGACAAATGGTTCCCAATTGTACTGCGTGGGGACCAGACTGTACTGGAATGAGATCCAGGCTGTACTGGGAGTGCATAAGGGGATCAAGTTTTCATTGAGACATGGCCTAATGTGTAGCAGGATGGATTAAAGGGATCCTGTTTGGACTGGGACAAGGCCCAGGCGGTACTGGGAGGGCATGAGGGTGTGCAGTTTGTACTGGGATGGATGCAGTCAGTACTGTGAAAGGAGCCAGGGGACAGATTCTGTGCTGGGATGGGACCCAGGCTGCACTGCTACAGGACAGTATGATCCAGTTTGTACTGGGATGAGGCCACATCTGTACTGGGAGGGGTTAAAGGAACCATGTTTGGACTGAGTTTATACTGGAATGGGGTCAGGGTATCCACTTTGGACTCTGAGTAGATGCAGTCTGTAATGGGAGGGAATTGGGGTATGAAGGCATGAGGAGACCTCCTGCTCTGATGGCAGTGCTGCTCTGGAGCACAGCTCTGTCCCACAAGCAGCCCTGGCCTGTCCCTGCCTGCAGTCCCAGCACTGCCACACAGCAGCACAGTGCCCAAGCTGCCAGAGCACCCAGGCCTTGTCCCAGCACAGAGGCTCAGCAGGAGAGGGTGGAAGGGAAGGAAGAACAGCTGAGGACAGATCAAGCTCTGGGGCTCCCTGGCACTGCTGCTGTGCTGGGACTCTGCCCCTCCACCTCTGCACATAGGCACTGCCCTGATTTCCACAGAAGCCTTGGAGGAAGGAACTCAGAGAAACAACTCCCTGCAGGGTCCTTTATTATGTTTAGCACACACAGGGAGCACAGCTCCTCACATACACAGTCTCTGGGTCACATCAAACAGACCAACAAGGAACCAGAAATGGTCTGAAGAGAGATATTTGTGGGGAAACAACATTCTCACAAGGGGAACAGCACCAACAGCAGCCAGAACTTGAGCAACCAGTCTGGGCCTGCACTGAGTGACATCAGAACTGCTCTGCAGCAGAAGACAAAGAGTTTATTGCTTCTGAAAGCATCCAGTGATCAGTTGGCTCAAGGCAGCCTTGAGCTCCTGGTTTCTCAGGCTGTAGATGAGAGGGTTCACTGCTGGAGGCACCACTGAGTACAGAACTGAAACAACCAAGTTCTGGAATGGGGAAGAGAAGGAGGAGGGCTTCAGGTAGGCAAAGAAGGCAGTGCTGATAAACAGGGAGACCACAGCCAGGTGAGGGAGGCAGGTGGCAAAGGCTTTGTGGCGTCCCTGCTGAGAGGGGATCCTCAGCACTGCCCTGAAGATCTGCACATAGGACACCACAATCAACACAAAACAGACACATGACAAGAATGCAGTGACCACAAGAAGCCAAAGTTCCCTGAGGTAGGATGTGGAGCAGGAGAGCTTGAGGATCTGGGGGATTTCACAGAAGAACTGGTGCAGAGCATTGCCCTGGCAGAGGGGCAGGGAAAATGTATTGGCTGTGTGCAGCAGAGCATTGAGAGCCCCACAAGCCCAGGCAGCTGCTGCCAGGTGGAGACAAACTCTGTTGCCCAGGAGGGTCTCATAGTGCAGGGGTCTGCAGATGGCAATGTAGCGATCGTAGGACATGGTGGTGAGGAGATAAAACTCTGCTCCAAGGAAGAAGAGAAAAGAAAACACTTGAGCAACACACCCTGCATAGGATATGTCCCTCATGTCCCTCAAGGAACTGGTCATTGACCTGGGGACCGTGGTGGAGATACAGCCAAGGTCAAGGAGGGCGAGGTTGAGGAGGAAGAAGTACATGGGGGTGTGGAGGTGGTGGTCCCAGGCTATGGTGGTGATGATGAGGCCATTGCCCAGCAGGGCAGCCAGGTAGATGGCCAGGAAGAGGCAGAAGTGTAGGAGCTGCAGCTGCCTTGTGCCTGGGAATGGCAGGAGGAGGAAGTGGGTGATGGAGCTGCTGTTGGACATTTGCTGCCTCTGGCCATGGAGCAAAACAGCTGAGATCAGAAGAGAAGAGAGAGAATTGTTATGGTACAGCTCCACTGATTCCAGATATTTATCCATTCAATTTGCTTAGAATAATCTTTTCTTTTCCTTTTTACACCCAAGAGTGATCTATTTATTTTGTTTCTACTTTTATGCTCAAAATCTGTAACTAAATTTCAAAGGCATTGCCTAAAACCACTACACCCATGGAGAGGTGGAGAAACAGGGAGCAGGCCTGCAGTGCTGCAGAGACAGTGAAGGGAAGAGAGAAAGGCAGAGGGGATGGGGGTGAAGCCTTCTCCTTACCCAGCTCTGCTCACTGCTGCTCACAGGATGGAACTGAAGGGCTTTGGTCCTCCTTCTGTGTGCACACTCCAGGAGCCTTCAGTTGAGCTTCAGCTGCCGAGATGGAGATGCTTCCAGGAGCTACAGCTTCATTGTCCTGCACCCACAGCCTCACTGTGTCAGTGACTGCAGTGACATTTCCTCCATTGAGCTCTCAGTCACCCTCCCAGTCCTGGCCACCTTGAAGCTCTCTCGGCCTTCCGCATCTCCCTGACATCCTCTGGCAGTGTCCTCAGCCCTGCTCTGCTGTGCAGAGGAGCTGCTCCTGGCCAGAGCTGTCTCTGCAGTGCTGCCTGCTTGCCAGCAGCTCCTTCCAGCCCAGGAGTCCGGCCCAATAGGGCAGTAGATGACCAGCCCAAGGTGTTTTTATAACTCATCTGTTGGCTTTGGTGCCCTGTAAACATCAGGGACGGAGAGTAAGCTGATGAAACCTCTCCAGAAGACAAAGTCATATTCATAGTCTGAAGTTGTTCTACTGTTAATGGGTCCCAGTGAAGAATACAGGAAAAGGGTCCCCAGGGTCTGGTTAGAGCAGAAGAAGACAGTGGATGCAAGGGAAGCATCAATGGAGGCACTGAAGCATCTCCAGGCTGTAGTGAGAGCAGAGAACTGAGGCAGTGCTGACAGGTCAGGACAAGCAGCTCAAGGTGGCTCTGCTGCTGAGTAAACCAGGAGGGGTTTCATTGATCCAAAGGGCCAAGCCCTGACCTCCAGCCACTGGCAAGGCAGATCCTGTCCCTCACCTGTGGCTCAGGTCTCTGATTCACTCTGTGAAATCATTTTTATCAGATGCTTTGGGCAATAAAAACCTCTCCAATTAGCTGCAGAAACCTTGGCAATAATTAGAGGTTCAGCAGTATTTAATGAGCCCCATGGAGTATTTGGGGCTGATTACATCATCCTCAGGTACTGCCTGGAGACTCTGCCAAGCTACTGCCAAGAAGCCTCTCAAGAAGTCCAAGTCAGAAGAAAACTCCAAAGTACCTTGAAGCACTGATTGGCCTCACTGAGGCTTGTTACTGACAAAGGCTCCCCAGGGACTCGTTAGAGCAGCTTGTTAGAGGCCAGGATTGCAGGGAGACAAAGGCAAAGTACAGGGGAGAGAAACGTGCCTTTGGTCTAGGAAGCAGAAAGGCCAAGCCCTGACCACTGCCCTTGGACTAGAAGAACCTCAAATCCTCAAAGCCAAGTTTCTCCTCCCAGGCCTTGGTGGCAGAGGCAACTGCCAGAGCCAAGTGCACAAAGGTCTTGGTCCTGTTGGGCCTCTCAGCCTTGCCAGAGCCCTTGGCCATCCCTACTGCAGTCTCTCCTACACTGTCCCATGCCTGCAGCTCTTTCCCTTCAGGCTGCTCATACAAATCTTGCTTCCCCTCCCAGCTCTCCCCCTGCCATTTCCATCCCTTCCCTGAGCCTTCTCAGCTCTGCCTGCCATTTTCTGACACCTCTGGATGGCCTCATGCATAGCAGCTCTGCCCTTTGAGGGACATTTCTTTGGCCTCATCTCCACTCTGAACCTTTCAAGCTGCATTTTGTGAAGCTTTTGTTCTCTCCCCACTCCCCAGAAGAGCTCCATCCTCTCTGAAACGACTCTTCAGCCATGTGCACACTGCTGTGGCAGTGCCCTGAGCCTCCATTCAGCAGGCTGAAGCAACCCAGGTCCGTCAGCCTCTCCACTGAGATGTCAATCGTCATCCTGGCAGATCTCCTCTGTAGTCTCTGAAGTTCCTCCCTTCCCTGTCAAACTGCAGAACCCCACACCTAGACACCAAGCATGCAGATGTGGCCACAACAGTGAGGAGTCTGGGGGAGGACTACTCCTGTGTCTGGGTGGCCACATTCCTCCTGCCACAGCCCAGCTGCAGTTGGCCTTCTTCCCTGTGTGCAGGGTCTGCTCTATCCCAGGGTATTTGGAATGCTTCCTTCCAGATGCTGTGGTGCCTTTCTGACTGGGGATGAGACACAACAGAACGTCCAGGTCCAAAGAACAGGCAGAGAGTTTTTACTGGGGTGGGGCCCAGTCTGTCCAGGAGTGGGAAAGGGGATATAGGTTGTATGGGAAAGAGACAGAGATGAGTGGTTGGAAGGCTGCAGGTGGGCACAATCTGTACTGGGAAGGAGTCCTGTTATGGCTGTTATTAATATTTAATAGTTGGCTGTTGGTGACAGAGAATGGAGTCAATATGGATGACCAATATGATCAAGTATTTTTCGTTTATTAAGGGAGCTTCTCCAGCTTATATAGACTCGGAGAGCATCGTTGGCATAGCTTCATTGGCTCCCCACGAGTGACCACACATCGTACTGTTATAGATTATTGGTCAAACTACTAATAACACGCGAGGCTGTTGATGCAGGTGTGTGTCCTGTTATTCCCAGATAACTCTCTGTGTTTATAGCTACCAGTGCCCTGCTTTAGTTACATGCTGCAGGCACAGCACTCTTTTGCTACACTGCTAGCCACTTCTGCACTTATGCTGAGCATGGCCTACCACCATGTCAGGCTCTAAGCCTATACTGACAGATTGCTAACACTGCTAATTGCTATGATTGCCTCAAATCCTCCTTTTTGTTTTTGTGAGCAATCTGGTCATGGGAGTTGTTCTCATCCCATACAAGATGCTCTTTGCATGCACAGAAGCAAGCGAGTTAAAGCTAAGCTGTATAGCAAAAGCAAGAGTTCTGTAGCACAACATATCTAACAGGCTGGTGTAACCCATACAAGGCACAAAGCTTAAGTTGAACTAGTTACAATGTTCTAGCAGAGTTGGCATAACACATGGTCAAAGATAACAAACCTTGTAAGGAAGAACTTAAATCTTAACAGTTCCGATCTTTACATTTCACTCTTCTTAATGACACAGAAGACTTGACTATGCCTGAACACATTGCACACAGAGATTAAGACACAAATCCAATCCTCAGCACTGTCTTCTACAATCTGCTTTAGGGGTATGTTGCATCTTTATTTTTCTAGGATAGTCAATAATAATGAATTGTTTAATGTTAGCAAGATTTTCTTTAATCTGTAAAGGTAGATCTGGCCAGGCTCTAGCTTCACAGATAGAAAACTTGCAGGCAAACAGCAAGAGTGAAAAAGCTTCATTGCTTTGCCCAATATAAAATTGCACATAGTAATGTGGTTTTGCTCATCCTAATGATACTAATCTTTTGATGCTTATTTTTTTCTGAGGAAAGGTGCATAGAAAAAGACAATTTGAGAGCACAATAACCGTTCATTTTTTGTGACATACCTAAATTCCCACCTTTTTGTTGTTGTTTTTTGTTGCTTGTTTGTTTTTAAACAGAAATGAAAATGCATGTTGTGCTATAATGAATTTTGACTTTCCCTCTAAGTGTTTAAAATTATGGCAAGCTGGTGAGGTAACACATAAATGCATATGAACATTTTCTCTAATCACACAACAATCAAACAATCGTAACAGTCAGTCCCAATTCAGATGGTTTTCTGGTACATTCTTCTGATTGATGCTTTTGATCTCAGATGATCATAACAGTCATTGTGATCTCCCAGGCAACCAGAGGACACAGTCTCATGCTGTGCCGGGGAGGTCTAGGCTGGAGATTAGGAGGAAGTTTTACACAGAGAGAGTGATTGCCCATTGGAATGGACTGCCTGGGGAGGTGGTGGAGTCGCCGTCACTGGAGGTGTTCAGGAGGAGACTTGACAGGGTGCTTGGTTAGATGGGTTAGTTGATTAGGTGGTGTAGGGAGATAGGTTGGACGTGATGATCTTGAAGGTCTCTTCCAACCTGGTCTGGTCTATTCTTCTATTCTATTCTATTCTATTCTATTCTATTCTATTCTATTCTATTCTATTCTATCATACTTCATGTGAAATGTTATTTTTTCATATTGTCAATTCTTCTGCTGGTGTTTATTGCGATGATTGCAGTTGACATGGGGTAGTTATTTCTTGCTGGTATCACTAAAACCCCTTAGCTATAAAATATACATCCCCTTTTTTTATTTTTGTTGATTTTTCCTAGATATATTTAACTTTTAAAAAAATTATTTTTATTTTGTTATTCTATATTTTTTATCTTTGTTTCAATTTTTCTTCACAATATTTTTATTTTTAATTTTTAAAAAATTAATTTTATTTTAAAAAAGATTTTAAAAAAATCATTTAAATTTTTTAATCCAATTTTTATTTAATTATTTTTTAAATTTTTTATCTTAGATTTTATATTTTAATTCTTTTTTATTTTTGTATGTTTGTTTTAATTTATTTTTATTTTTTAATTTCAATTTAATTTTTTTAATTATAATTTTTTAAAATTTAATATATTTGATTTTTTAAATTTTGTTTTGTTTTTATTTTTTAATCTAATCTTAATTTTTTTATTATTTTAATGTTTTCTTTTTATTTTCTTTGTATAGTTTTTTATTTTAATTTTTATGTTATTTTTATTTTTTAATTTTATTTTTTAATTTTTTAAAATTATCATTTACTTTTTAACTTAATTTTTAATTTTTATTTTTTCCCATTATTTTATATAGTTGCAATTTAATTTTTATAATTTTTTTAAAATGTTAGTATAATTTAATTTTGTATGTTTTTAATTTTTATCTATATTTTTATTTTAATCTAATTTAATTCAGCTTTTAAAATTATTTTTAATAATTTTTGAATTTTTATAACTTTTTAATTTTAACCTTTTTATTTTTTGCCTATTTTTAAATTTATTTTATTATACTTTATTTGTTAGTCTATGTTTTTGTTGCTGTTTTAAATAGTTTTTCAAAATACATTTCTTTCCTTTTAATTATTTCTTTGAAATTGTTTTTTACTTTAGTTTTAATTTTTTGCTTTTTTATTTTATTAACCTTTTTATTTCAGTTTTTTTGTTATTTTTCATGTTAACATATTTTTGTTTTAATCTAGTAGTCCCACTCTTAATAATTCTTTATGTTTTGCTAATAACCCTTATGGTTTTTGTTAATAGTTATTTTTTGTTAGTAATCCTTTTTATTGTTTTTGGGGTTTATTATTATTTTGAGTTGTTTCTATTCTAATTTTTTTCCTTTTTTGACTTGTTTATTATTATTATTTGTTATTATTTCGTTATTTTGTACTTTTATTTTTTGTATCTAAAATATTTTCATTTTGTTATTTTGTATTGTATTTTTGTATCTAAGTTGTAATTTTTTGTTTTGTTATAAATATATTTTAAATTTTTTGTTTGTGAGTGGTTTTACATTTTTTATTATGTTACATTAGCTAAGGAATATTTTAAAAAACCAATAATTATTTGCTACAAGCCTTAACTATATTACATGGAACTCCTTTGAAATGCCAAGGAACACAACTAAGAAGGTTCGAACCAAAAGAAAATCTTACAATGTGAATTCATTACTAAGTAGGTATACCAGCATACCGGTGGAACCAAAGCCTTCTAGCCCTTGAATCCTGTTAGAAGTTCTAGGCACTCAGGACTCAAATGGTATTACCTGAGCAATTTCTGTCCCAACAGGAGTGCTGACAGAAGGGGTAATGGTATAGAGCATATTTTTTACAGCCCAGTCATAATCAGAATCTATTGAACCAGGAATTATAAAGATGCCCTGTCTAGAGATAGACGATCTGCCAGTTAACAGAGCACAGGGTCTGTGACCCAGAGGACTGTGCTGATTGTACTCAACAGCAACATTTTGTGGACTCTAGAGTGACATCCGCTGCTGTTGCCAGATCCACTCCATGCTGCCAGAGGTGGCTGCGAGGGTGGGGCGGTCCAAGCACCCTGGTTTGGTGTTGTCGCGAGGGGTGTACTCACACTTTGGGAGCAGTTTCCCTGCCTACGACAATCTGCAGTAAAATGATTAGGTCTGTGACAGTGAGCACAGCACTTTTGAGACTGTTCAGCAGTCATGCAATTTGATTTAAGGTACCTAGGGTTTCCAGAAATACGATGTTTTCCACCCAGGTTCTTTCCATTTTGTGGTGGTTGTACTAGCGGTTTCATGACTGCTTCTATGGCCGTGGCTAGATAAAATGCTCAGAACCTGTTTAGTTTTGCTGTTAGCATTATCCGATGCCAGAATATCCAGCATTTTTACCTTCATATTGTGAGTCAAATCTGGATTAGCATTTAATGCCATTTGTAAAGTATTGACAAAGGAACCAAATGGCCCTGCTGGATCCTGATGAGTAGTGATAAGCACAGGATCAGATTTATTGTCCTGGATTCTCGACCACTGTTGGATCACTAAATCCTGACTTAATTGTAAAGCCTCATCAGGAAGTTGCATTTGCTGATATGATCTAGCAAAAGTCTTGCCCCACCAAGGTGATTAGCAGTGACACCTTGTAAAAGGTCTGCTGTCTGCCGGGGCATGGCTTCTGCAGCACTGCAAGCGAATTGCCGCTTATCAAGAAGTTGCAAGGTCTGATGTGGTGTTATTTTCAACTCTCTGCTTTCTGACATG